>NC_092198.1:1327500-1460000 GCF_043641665.1 Enoplosus armatus | reverse complement strand
ACTGTAGCAGCTCTATGAACGTAGTGCAGTAAAAAGTACTTCCCTCTGAAGTGTTATTAGAGTAGAAGTATAAAGTAGCATAAATTGGATATACGTCAGTACAGTACTTGAGTAAATGTACTTCCACTGTTAATCACAATGAATGAATATCAAAATACCTTTAAAAATATATCTATATAATATATAACGTGTCTAAATATCACATACTGAACATCTCTCTCCCTCCCCTCCATCAAACTCTCTCTCTCTGCCCCCCCCCCCCCCCCCTCTCTCTCACCAGAAAGCTTCCTCTCTCTCCCTCTGAAGCACTTGCATGGAGGCCCTCTGCTGGGTCATAATGCCCGAGGGTTTCCTCTGCAGAGGGGCTAACAGGCTAACAGGCTAACAGGGTCCGTTACTTCAGCACCGCGGACAGCTCCCTGACCTGAGACCAGCCGAGGAGGCTGCAGCTCCTCTCTCCCTCCAGACTTCACGTTTTAAATATCTGATCAGAGTTTCCTGAAGAGCTGAAGGAGAGAGACACAACCAGGGACCCAGGGAGGGAGTACTCAGATCCTTTACTCAAGTAAAAGTACTAATACAACGCTGTAAAAATACTGTGTTACAAGTAAAATAACTCCTGTGTCTGTCCTCCTGTGTCTGTCCTCCTGTGTCTGTCCTCCTGTTATAGATTCTGTCATTAGAGGATTATTCCTCCTCATTAATGTGAAGCAGGATGTTACTGTTGGAGTTGAGGTGGAGCTCATTCTGAACTATCAGCGAATGATTATTAGTTCATTGTGGATGAATCATTAATGGATGGATTGTTTGGTCACAATGACCCAGAGCCCAAAGTGACGCCTTCACAAAGCTCCACATTATTAACAAGACATTACAATTATTAACAGCATTCAGCACATCTGCATCTGAACAGCTGGAACCAGGAAATGGTTTCACAGGAAAGATGACTGGCTGCCAGATACATGTGATGGAGGAGAAACATTATCCTTCAGAGGAAGGAGGGTCGATGTTCATATGCTGATGTTTTAGACATTACAGGAAACCTTACTACTTAGCATCTGTACAAAGTGATCTCTAAGCAGATTCCATCAATGTATTGAATATTAAATTATTAGAAAATGAATAGAGCCTTTTTCCCCCACTGAGGCTAATAAGTTGGTGCATCCTCCCAGTAAATATACCTGTATTCAGGGTGATATGGGGGCCTGGAAAGCTATCCCAGCATTCCTTTTGTTTCTCAAACAATGTTAATATTTGAAGTAAATTAACCAAGTAAATATTTTCAGGTATATTTTTACCTGAAGCTCCTGGATCAGGTTCAAAGCTGTGCAGCTGTAAATGGTGGATGCTGTTTTGACACAGAATATAATGTGTCACAATAACGTGTCCCCGACAGGATGAGCTGTAATAACTCTGATCCCTGAACTTCTAATCTAGCGCCATCATCAGGTCAACTTTTTAATTTGTCCAATACTTTGGTTTATACACAAATATCTGACACTAGTGACATGTGTGTGTTTAGTTTAGTGCTAATTAGCAAGTGTTAGCATGTTAAAGGCCGAGTTCACGAGCCGTCTTTCTGTGAACAAGTGTTGTTAGCTCAGGAAGCTTTATTCTCCCTACGTAATAATTAATTGAACAAGATGGCGAACAAAATGTCAGTGACAACAGAGCAGCAGAGAGAAGCTCTGGGAGCTAACGGTTAGCTCGCCCAACTGCTTCTGTTACTTTGCAGTGTGACCGCCGGGATGAGGAACATCAGCATGTTAGCATGTTGATCATGAGACCAGGAGCAAACTGGCGACCTGTGAGGAGCCTTGAGGAGGAGCTGGTCGCAGGTCTGGTGCTTCCCTTTGGCAGCTTATTACTTTTGAGTCATGGCTCGTTGAAAAATCAATTGGAGATTACTTTTCTTTTGGCAAACAATATTCATCTTCAGGTTCTATTCTTGCAGCACGTACAAACAAAGTGAGACTTTATGCACAAATCATTTATCACACTTCATTTCACCTCCCAGCGTCCAGGCGGCACGTCACATCCACATTGTGCAGCTCCAGCAGGCGCAGTATTGATCGTGTTGCTGAGTCACAAAGCAAAGCTCCCCACTCTCCAGCCGAGCTCCTCCTGACCTTCACCTGCACGTCTGCGGGCTCTGCGCCGACCGAGGGAATCTCATCACGGACACTCTTGGCCAAAATGAGATTCCTTGGGAAAGCGGCCGGCCTCGCTCTCCGTGAGAAGGTGAGGGACTCGGTGATCCAGCAGGACCTCTGCATCGAGCTGCTGCTTCTCCAAATGAAGAGGAGCTGCTCCGGTCGTTTCGGCAGACACCTTGAAATACTTTACTGTGATTTACTCAACTAAAAGATATTCCTCCTGACAAAAGCCTCGCTGCGGTCCGTCTTCATCCAATGTGGAAGTTTGTGGAGCTTCAAACTTTCAAAGTAGCCTCAGATAAATCCTGTTTGAGAATTCAAAATCTTACTTAAGTGAAAGTACTATGAAGGTATCAGAAGTTTAAGTACTCATTATGCAGAAACAAAGGCTCCTTACACACATCATGTGTTTTGTATTTAACATCTGAATTTGTAAAGTGACTATTTGTTAAATACACAGTGGAGTTAAAAGTACAATATTTCCCTCTGTAATATAGAGGAGTAGAAATAAAAGGTAGCATATATTCATCTAAACCCCAATTTAACTGACCCTTGAAGGGCCCCCACACCCACATGTGGGATTTAAATGAAGGAAAACAACATGGGAATTTGGCCTGCAGTCCAAAATGACTGCTGCACTAATAAGAAATAAATAAATAAAAACAAGTGAAGCACAGCGAGCTGCCTGAGATCAGATCCAGAGGAGGGACGCCTGTTGCTGCAGATAATGAGCCGGTGATTCTGTCGGGCTTGTTGAAGCAGTCAGACGTGTTTCGACAACAACGTTCTTACACATCGAGGACCCTTGAAAATGTCATTCAGGAAACTTTCAAAAGGTTAACAATCACTGTATGCAAATTCTGACAATTTTCAGTGAATTAGGATACTGTTAGTTTAACCCAGGGAGAGAAAAACAAACGCAAAAAGACCAAAAAAAAAAGGAAAATCAAGGAAAAATCATTATAATATTCTCATGATGCTCCAACAGGAACTGTGTCAGTAACCAGTCTGGTGTCTTTATCCATTAATATCAGGTAAATATTAAGTCAACTACTTTAACCATTTATCCATTACTTTTAGCTAACTATTGCACCAGTTTCCCATTCATTTTAGGTAAGTATGCCAACTGTTTAACCATTAATTACATTTTTTTTATCTTTTGAAACAGATGTACGAACAATAAGAATCATATGAAACTACTGCAGTCACATATTTTAATAGCTGTGAGACCAACTGTAAAATATTATCTCTTATGTTTTGAAAAATATTAACAAAAAAACAAATTTTTGAAATGGGGTTATCTTATTTGATATACATTAAGTTATTAAATAAATAACTTGAATGAAATATTCTGTAAAAATGACAGATGATATTGAACAGGCTCATTCTCTGACAGCTGTGATAACAGGAGTATCGACGTAGCTAACATGGCGGACCTCTCAGTGTCACTCAATCTGACGGGTCACAGATTTCGCTGTAACACCTGTCCGGCCGGTGAAGCTAAATTAGCATCGCGAACTTTAAGGGGAACAAACGGCGAGCGATGGAAAGCAAGGAAGGACATTTAGAAGGTAATTCATTAGTTTGACAGTAAAGGGGAATAATTTGAGGTGGTGATGTGACGGTGACTCGTCTGATGAACAGTTAGCAGAAACTGTGTTGTTGTATTGCTCTTTAGCTAGCGTTAGCCATGCAGCAGGTAACTTCAGCTAGCTGCAGTTCAGTTTAAAGTAGATTAGGCTGTTATATATATATATATATATATATATATATATAGTGTTATTAGTTATATATTTATAAACTGATCTGTAAAGCGAGATGGACACTTTTGGTTTTACTTGGAAGATTTGAAAGCTAGCAAGTGACCATTTAGCTGTAGCCTAAAGAAACTGGTCCATTCAGGCTGCGGAGACTTTACAGAGAAGTTCAGTTGTTTGGTTGCAGGTTTGAAAGCTTTTAAAAATTTAAGAAGTGATTTCTGACTTTAATTTTATTATTATTATTTTTTTTATTATTGACTTTTTTTTTTGCTTCAGACTAATAAACTGTTTTAACTAAAAGTGCTGACACTGATGATAAATACACCTCCCACATATTGCAAGTAGTATGAGTACTGCAATTTACCAAAACATTTTTTTTTTAATTTTGCAAACCAACAACTGGCAGCCAAATGTGAAAGCATGTGGAACTGCAAACGATTGATCGATTGATCGATAAAATGTCAGAAAATAGCATGAAAAGGCCAAAGTGACTCTATTAACTGCTTCTTTTGTCCGGAACCCAAATATATTCAGTTTACTGTCATATGAGACAAAGCAAAGCAACAAATCATCGAGTAAGAAGCTGGAATTAAGTGATTCTGGCATTTTGGCAAAGTTATTTCAGATACATTTTCTGTTTATCGACTAACCGAGCAATCGTTTAAACTCCACACAAGTTTAGTTTCTGTACTTTCCCGTACGCCTCAGCAAAACAAACCATTACTTTGAGATTTAACTCTTTTTGTAAAACACATATTTTCTGATAAAATGATGAACGTGCTGAATTTCGAGGTTCACTGGCCCCTGTGGAGTTGTTGTTGTTGTTGTTGTTGGCTGACTTTCCTCAAACTGTCCTCACTCTGTTTTAGGAGCGAGTCAAGCGGACTGGGTCTTCATGAAAGCCAAAGTCGCCCTGGCAGTGGCCATGATAAAGAACAAGCCCTCGGGGATGAGTGGCAGAGAGTACGCGGAGGCTTTGTCCTGCAGGCTGAAGAACCAGGACGAAGGCTGGAAGAGAAAAGCCCAGGAGCTGCAGCAGGAGGTGCTGAGGCTGCGGCAGGAATTACTGATCAACAGAGGGACCTCCAACACCAAGAGCACCGCGGAGGCAGCAGGTAGGCCCTCCTCCATGGATGGAGGTTCTTCAGTAAAAGTACTAATACCACACTGTTAAAATACTCTGTCCCAGTAGAAGTCCTGCATTGAAAATAAAAAGTAAAGTAAAAGTATGGAACTATAATAAGGAAAATGTACTTAAAGTGTACATTTAAAATGTCGCCTGTGACTGACTACTATTATTACTATTATTATTATTATTATTACTACTGCTGTAGCTGGTTGAAGTGGAGCTCATTATGAACTTATTGTACAAAGTCTTAATTTATAAAGTAACTCAAATAAATGTAGTGAAAAAGAAAAAGAAGGCTCAAGTAAAGTACAAGTACTTGAGTAAATGTACTTAGTTACATTCCAACACTGTAGGTTATTCGAGTAGAGTGTTAGTCATATAAGTAGAATTGTTGTAGAAGTGAGAGTGTATCTTCTGCCTCTGATAATACTACTACTGTATTTTGTTCAAAGTTTCACCCTTGAAAGGTAAAAGTTGAATTCATTCAGAGGCCTGTAGAGTCTCAGGTTTAACAGGCAGGAGGTGAGATATACAGCACCGAGTGTGTCTTTGTGATGCCTTTAGTCTGAGCAGAGGAGATCTGGAGGTCCGTCCTGACCTGAGTCCTCCTCCTCCTCCTCCTCCTCATCTCACCGGGCTGCTGATGATTACTCACATAAAGCTCATGAGTGTGGAGGTGATAGTTTTATAGCTGTTCAGTGTGTGTTATACAGACTGGAGACGCTGGTGTGACGTCGAGGTGTAATAATATTTCACGGTTTCTCATCATACAAAAACAATATTAACGATATGTAAATTCTGTCAACTGGCTCTCAGTGCAGAGTGGAAGCGGAGACGTTGTGGAGCAGCTTCTCTGAAAGTTTTCATGTTGCATTTTAGGGTGATTAACTGATTAATCACTAAGTCTATAAAATGTCAGAGAATTGTTAAAAATGCTCATCACAGTTTCCCAGAGCCCAAACTTAATGTCTCCAAATGACTTATTTTGTCTGACCAACAGTTCAAAACACAAAGATACTCAAATTACAGATAAATAAATAGGAGGAAAAGCAGAAAATCCTGTGATGTAAAGTTTATTTAAACACAGCTGAAGCAGACTACAAAAGGTTAAATAATGTTTCTGTGTGGTTCTCTGTGGTTTTACCAGATCTGCAGCTCTTGAAGTGTTTTAAAAAGCACACATTTCTGTTTCCTCAACAAAAAAGCCTTCAAAGTTCTTAAATTTAATTTAATTTATAAAAGTCAGGCTCGTCGTTTTCTACCCTGATATGTTATTAAATGTTTTTGTCTGTAATTTTAGTAAAAACTGTCTAGAAATGAACTTGTTCTTAATAACCTTAGTTTATTTGAGCTTGTCTCCTTATTGACACACACACACACACACACACACGTATGTATGTATATATATACACATATGTATATATATATATATATATATATATACAAGCAGAAAATGGAAATGAAAAGTACAAGTACCTCAAAGTTGTACTGAAGTACAGTACTTGAGTTAATGTATACATATAAAATGTATAAACAGATATGAACGGATGTGGTTTAGATTGAGCAGGACTGATCCAGATCCTGATCCAGATCCTGATCCAGATCCTCATCCTTGACTTTTCTGTGTAAAATCTTCCAGGTCTTGACAACACGATGGACGTTTCACAGGATCTGTTTGGTCCAGAAAGTGTGGCGAACAGCGAAGACCTTCAACCAGGCTGCGACTCAGAGACTCCTGAACTCCTGCTACATGACCCCCAACCTGCCATCACTCCCCCTCAGCCGCCAGTTCCCTCCAGTCGTCAGTGGAGTCCTCGTGGGAACGCCACACTTCCTCACGTGCAGTTCCTGCAGTCGCTGTGTTCCCTGCACCGAGTAGAAGGGGACCGCAGGGGCCTGGAGTCACTGTGGTTCGGCCCTGATGGGGATGCAGGGTCAGTGTTGGTGGACTCTGTGTGCCAGCTCCTTGACTCGGTGGTGGCGGCGTGCAGGGACCCCCCTCCGCTGGGACCTCGAGACCTCGTCCCGCGGGCCTGCCGGGTCGCAGCCGGAGCGATGGACCTCTTCTGCTCTCAGAGGCTGCCGTCGGCAGAGTTCAGGAGGCGAGTGGAGGAGTCGCTGAGGGAGCTGACGGGGACGCTGCTGCTCAGCAATCAGCTCAGCACGGTGAGTAAAGGGATCCGCCGAGTGGGGGCCACACTGTGGGGGAAAATGGCCCCCACAGGTAGAGCCGTTCAGTTACAGGGAGAGATGGATGTTATGTGTTCAAATAGGTGGAACATCTAGATGTTGTGCTCATGTTGGGAAGTTATTATAAAGAGTCGGTCGAGTCTGCTGAGGTGACTTTTGTTGTGATCTGGCGCCGTATAAATAGAATTGAACTGAACTGGATGTTAGATTATTAACAGAACTGGTAGAAAGCCATATTTGCATGTGTTAACATGTGTGTGAAACATCAGCATGGATACTGACATGATGGCTGGAATCACTTTCGCTCAGCTGTTGATGAAACAGACATTAGTATGTATAGTTTACTACACGTTTAAGTTACATGCAGTTGAAACCAGTCTCAGGTTACACTACAGCGCCTGTAGTCTCCATGACGAAGTTAAGGTAAGATTCTAGCCGTTAGCTAAAGACAGTTTGTCGCTGATCCCTGTTTTTTCCCCTCATTGTTGTCTGGTCCTGGTCTCCTCTGACCTCATTAGGAACCTGATCTAGTTCGGCTGCTGTCCCCCATGTGACGTCTTGTCCAATGTCTCCGTTTTGAGCTGGATGGGAAAACTATCCTGCATATCAATGTAGTGTATATGTAGATATTTCTTCATTATTTTCCTACACACTGATTAAATGGGGACATTTTACCTGCTGAAGTTCTTTTATCATGTTTATGTTGTTTTCTCGGCCCCCTCTTGTAAAGGTGGTTATTAAAAGTTTAAATCTTTCACACAGACAACAGCTTCTGTGCTCAGCGTCAGTTCATGACAATTAAAATGTTCTCCAGCGTTGACGCCAGAAAGCAAAACAAGAATAAAATATAATGGACAGAAAATAGTATACAAAAGAAAGAGAGAAACCCTGGGCAGACCAAGGCGGAGGGATCCTCCTGAGCTTGTTGTGGGTGCAGGGACACAAATATTTAAATAAAGCTGACATGAGTAGAAACAGAAAATCATAATTCCTTTCAGATTCTGGCTGGATTTGAGTCGCCTGGGATTAGTATTATCAGGGAACCTCTGTGTTCTCTGCAGATTAAAGACACAGCAGATTTCTGTGGGATTAAATCACCATATTGTGTTTTAAGTTTTCTTACCGCTGGACAACCGTTGGGTAATATTAGTCCTCTGGAAATAAAGCTTAAGGGGCTTCCGAGACAGTTGCTACATTAACTTAAAGAAGTTTTAATGCCACCCAATTTCCCATGACGGCAAGACAGGATTATTGGTGTTTGTGTAAAAATATGTGTTGACTCAGTTTAATGTATTCAGCTGCTGCAGCTGGGAGCTTGTAGGCAAATGTGAAAATTGATCATTTTTTGGGCTTAAAACCAAATAGAGTTTGATTAGAGTAAAATGGGCCAAATAGACTTTCTGCATAAACATCGTCACGATATATTCAAAAGCAGCTGCAAATAGCGTGGAACAAATGCTAAGGCTGCTTATTTTCATTAATCATTTGTTCTGTGAAAATGAAATGTGTATATATACCAACCAGCAGCACAAACCCAAGATATTCAGTTCACAATTCAAAAAAAACAAACAGAGAAAAGCAGCAAATCCTCAGTTTGGAGAAGCTGGAAGCAGCGACCGGTCGGCGTTTACAGGTCTGTTCAGCGCTGAAGTGACGCGCACGTCTTCAGACTGAATCAGAAATCAGAATCAGAAATACTTTATTGATCCCCGGGGGGAAATTGTACAGTACCGGTGCTCCCATTCAAGAGTAGAAAGTAGCATAATTTAGAACTAAAAGTTTGTACAAAATATAAAAATAAGAAATACAAAATACAAAATATACACATTTACAGTATTTAAGTGAAATGAGGTGAAATGAAAAATGAAATGAAAATACAAAATATACACATTTACAGTATTTAAGTGAAATGAGGTAAAAATATATACAATAACAATGTATATGTATGTATGTGTTGCACTAAAGTGTGTGACTATATATGTATTGCACTTAAACATTTTGAATAAATAGTGAGGTGGTGTATGAACAGGTGAGGTAGATACAGATACGGATTCCAGTCTCTTCCTGAGTTTCTGACATTCAGAGAGAGGAGTTAAACAGTCTGATGGCCACAGGCAGGAATGATTTCCTGTGTCGCTCAGTTGTGCATTTGGGAGCAATGAGTCTCCCACTGAAGGTGCTCTTGTGTCCGACCAGTACGTCATGGAGAGGATGTGAAACATTGTCCAAGATGCCCCGCAGCTTAGACAGCATCCTCCTCTCTGACACCACCGTCAGAGAGTCCAGCTGCACCCCCACAACGTCACTGGCCTTGCGGATCAGTTTGTTTAGTCTGTTGGAGTCCGCCACCCTCAGCCTGCTGCCCCAGCATGCAACAGCATAGAGGATAGCACTGGCCACCACAGACTCATAAAACATCCTCAGCATAGTCCGGCAGATGTTGAAGGACCTCAGCCGCCTCAGAAAGTAGAGACGGCTCTGGCCCTTCCTGTAGAGGGCATTAGTGTTCTTTACCCAGTCCAGTTTATTGTCTATGTGAACTCCCAGATACTTGTAATCCTCTACAATGTCCACACTGGCCCCCTGGATGGAAACAGGGGTCATCGGCGCCTTGGTCCTCCTCAGATCCACAGTCAGTTCCTTTGTCTTTGTCACGTTGAGCTGTAGATGGTTCTGCTCGCACCATGTGACAAAGTTGTCCACAGCAGCCCTGTACTCCTCTTCATCACCCTTACTGATACATCCAACTATTGCTGAGTCGTCAGAAAACTTCTGAAGATGGCAGGTCTCAGTGCAGTAGCTGAAGTCCGTGGTGTAGACGGTGAAGAGGAAGGGAGAGAGGACAGTCCCCTGCGGGGCCCCGGTGTTGCTGACCACTCTGTCTGACACACAGTGTTGTAAGCGCACATACTGTGGTCTGCCAGTCAGGTAGTTGACAATCCAGGACACAAGGGGGGCATCCACCTGCATCTCCGTCAGCTTCTCACCCAGTAGAGCCGGACGGATGGTGTTGAACGCACTGGAGAAGTCAAAGAACATGACTCTCACAGTGCTCGCCGGCTTGTCCAGGTGGGCGTAGACGCGGTTGAGCAGGTAGATGATGGCATCCTCCACTCCAAGTCGGGGCTGATAGGCGAACTGAAGGGGGTCCAAGTGTGTCTTGACCAAGGGCCGGAGCTGCTCTAGGACGAGTCTCTCCAGGGTCTTCATGATGTGGGAGGTCAGTGCCACGGGTCTGTAGTCCTTGGAGCCACTGGGTCGCGGCGTCTTTGGAACAGGAACGAGGCAGGATGTCTTCCACAGCACGGGGACCCTCTGAAGACTCAGGCTCATGTTGAAGACGTGGTGAAGTACTCCACATAGCTGGGGGGCACAGGCTTTAAGCACCCTGGGGCTGACACCATCGGGGCCTGCAGCCTTGCTGGAGTGGAGTCTCCTCAGCTGTCTTCTAACATGGTCGGCAGTGAAGCACACTGTAGAGGTGACCGGTGGGGGAGGGGTGGTGTCGTCAGGTTGAAGAGTGCCGTCAGCCTGGGGACTGGGGGACGAGGTGTGAGGAAAGCTCTCACAGGGGGGTGGGGGGCTGTGAGGAGCAGGAGGGGGAGGGGGGAGTGGAATAGGTGAAGGTTGGAGGCAGACAGCAGAAGAGTCATGGGGGGGTTGAGCAGGGCCCACAGAGTCAAATCTGTTGAAAAACAGATTAAGTTCGTTGGCCCGGTCCACACTGCCTTCAGCTCCTCTGTTGTTGCTCGGCCTGTAACCCGTGATGGTCCTCATTCCACTCCAGACCTCTCTGGTGTTGTTCTGCTGGAGTTTCCACTCCAGCTTCCTCCTGTACTTCTCCTTGGCCTCCCTGATCTTTACCTTCAGTTCCCCCTGGATCGTTCTCACCTCGTCTCTGTTGCCAGCTCTGAAGGCCCTCTTCTTTTTGTTCAGTATGGCCTTGATGTCCTTTGTCACCCATGGCTTGTTGTTAGAATAACAATGGACAGTCCTTGCTGGTACAGTGGAGTCCACACAGAAGTTGATGTAGTCTGTGATGCACTCTGTGAGCCCATCAATGTCCTCTCCATGCGGCTCACAGAGCGCCTGCCAGTCAGTCACCTCAAAACATCCCTGAAGTGTCTCATAAGCCTCCTCTGACCATCTCCTCACTGTCCTCGTGGTTGCAGGCTGGCTCTTGACTAGAGGCACATAACAGGGGTTGAGGTGCACTAGGTTGTGGTCTGACCTACCCAGAGGGGGGAGGGGAGAGGAGCTGTATGCATCCTTAACGTTAGCATACAGCAAGTCCAGGGTCCTCTCCTCTCTAGTGGGACAGCTCACATACTGTGTGAAGGTGGGAAGTGTCCTAGCCATGGTGACGTGGTTGAAGTCACCCGAAATAGCAATGAGTGCATTCGGGTGTTGAGTCTGTAAACGGGCTATGGCGGAGTGAATGACGTCACACGCCGACTTCGGGTTGGCAGAGGGGGGGATGTAAACAGTCACAACAATGGCATGTGAGAATTCCCTGGGCAAATAATACGGCCTGAGTCCAACAGCCAACAGTTCAATGTCCGGGCAACATACACTATCCTTGATGGTGATGTGGGAAGGATTGCACCACCGGTTGTTAACGAGAACGGCAAGTCCCCCTCCTTTACGCTTACCGCTCCCGGTGCAATCCCTGTCGGCCCGGACGGTCTGAAAGCCGTCGATGGAAACGTTGTCGTCGGGAATGTCCTGGTGCAGCCATGTCTCCGTAAAGCACATTAAACTACACTCCCGGTACTCCCTCTGACTCCTGGCCAGCGCCGTCAGCTCGTCCATCTTGTTTGCCAGCGATCTCACGTTGCCCATGACGAGAGAGGGGAGACACGGCTTATATCTCCTTTTCTCCATAAACCTCTGCTGTCTCGACCCACCTCTCTTCCCTCGTCGCTTCGTTCCCCCTCTGCATCCTCTGCGTGTTTTTCTCCAGATTTCAGCGGGGATCTCCGATGATCTGGTCTCCAAGCCGGCCGGCTTCAGAGCGATCAGCTGATCTCCGGAGTAAACAAAGCGGCCCAGAAGTTGCTGCGCGACTGTCCGTTGTTTGAATGAAAGTAATTCCAGAGTGAAAAAAAGTACCAGAACTCTCTCCACCAGCATGTTTGGAGAGGGCACAACTTCAAAAGTCAGTACTTAAAAAAGTTCTGAGTTAAATAAAGAAATAGAGGAGAAAAAGTAAGAAAAAGACGAAAACAAACAGGAGCGACTGTAACAGGCTGCATGCACGTCGGCGCATGCGCACTAAAAAAAAGAAAAAAAAAAAAAAAAAAAAAAAAAACTGGTGGATGGACAAAAGAAGTGTGGAGATGTCACATCTTTTCACATTTTATAGACTAAATTAATCGATGAATCGTGAAGATAATGGCAATAATAGTTAGTTGCAGCCAACCAGCTACAACAGTGACTAAAGGGGGCGGGGCTTAGCAGAGGATCATTGTTCTTTTCAATTCCTGTTGATCAGATAATCAATTAGTCAGTTAATTGTTTCAGCTCTAAAACATACAGTGCATTGTGTAGTGTTGTGGCCCAGCGAACCAGTTGTAACCAGGTTATTCAGAATCTTTTATGTTGAAAGAAACACCACATTCACTGAGAGTGTTTCATTACGTTACACAAGGAGCTGCAGCTTCCTGTATTATTTGCTTTAACCTTCATTCAAAGCTCACTGAGTCCATTCAGCGTAAAACTGCCTCCACAGCCGCCTGTAAACGTCTGTCACCGCCTCGCACACGGTACCGTCAGCTGGGAAATGGAGATGAAAGTGAGCCTGAGTTGACAAGGATGAAGTTATCCCATCTGGCTCTCACTGAACGCTCAGAGGACGGCCTCCCCAGCTGAGACGGCTGAAGGCAATTTCCTCTTTACAGCAAAGTTTGTCGTGACTAATAGCGAAGAAAGTGGCGTTTTCCTGCGAAGCGGCTCACTGATGTTTAGCGGTTGTCAATGAAACGGATGATAGTGGTGAGGAGGGAGTGAAATCATTTACATCTAATGAGGACTTCCATTAACACGGCACCAATCTGTCTCCCTCACAGAGGCAAGTTACTTAGAGTCAGACAACCAATCACAGTAATGTAGAGTGAATCAAGAAAGCAGGGAGGCCATTAGTTGCACTCAATACGTGATCATTAGAGAGGGACTGGACTTAATTATTAAGATGGAGTCAGTGCTGTAGCAGTTTAAAGGGAACATGTAATAGATGTCATAGATTCAAATGAGATGAATAAAACATTTGAATTGTTTTCTCTGTTTCACTTAATGTTGCATAGGCTGCTTCTCATCAAGCCAACCCTTATTTTGGCGGGGTGGGGGCTTGCTTCAGGGATTCTGTGACTTGCTGAAATATTTATTAACGTAAGAAACTGTTATTTAGACGAGAATACAAAAGAGCACCTTTTTTTTTTTTGTCCACCGAGGTGGAAAATTGGCTTCACCTCACCACGTCAGGAAATGGGCACTACAGCACACCAACACATAGAAGAACAGGTGATATGTATCCAGCACCATCAATAACCTGGCCACAGAAACAAACACCGAAGTGGCATTAAGGAGAAGATGAAACCGAAGCCATGACAGGCTGGAGGTTGATGTTTGGAGTTCAGGAAGCTGATTTCACTAAAATGTGGACACTTCCTGCTTCAGTGAGCAGACGGGTTCCTTCAGATTAAAGGTGTGTTTATTGGTGTGATACCGAGTTCCAATCCAATACCAGTTTCTCCCAAATTTAATATCGGTATAAAACCTACGCCACAGTTGTGTACAGCAGAAATCCAGCTTAACTGCCATGTTCATGTAATGTGGAAGTTACCATAGTTACTGGTTTATGATTTCCAAATACTGTGAAACCGATATAACTGACGATGGCTGTAACTAATGATTATTTACGTTGCTCATTAATCTGCCGTATATTTGTCTTAAGTCCAAATATATTCAATTTACTGATGTAAGACAAGGAAACACAGCACACTCTCACATTTGAGAAGCTGGAAGTGTACAATATTTGGCATTTTTGCTCGAAAGATGACAATTTATTGATAATACGGTAAGACAGTTAGTCGCCATCTTGAGTCGTAAACATGGAAATCTTCCTTCCACCACAATGTAAACATGGAAATCCAGCAGGCACCTGTAGTCCTGTATTGTCTCAGTAACAGACCAGTTGCACCTGTAATCATCTCTGTCGTCCTTTTGTGACCGACTCTCTGTGTGTTTGGAGATGACAGGTGTCACGTGATGTCTGTGATGTCACCAGTCTGCGACGCTCAGTGCATGTCTAATTAATGTGTTCGGCCTGCCTCCTCCTCTTATTTTGGTGATTTTATTGTGGCCTCAGTGAAGGGGTCTGAACCTGTTACCCCGAGTCACTCTGGGCCTACAGGAGGAGCTTTTAAACTGTGGTCACTGAGCTGGGGGTGATGTGGGTCACTGATCTCAGCTGTGCTTGTTGCTCAGAATCTAACACCTTGTGGCTGCATTGCATTTTGGTCTATGGAGAGATTGGTTTCTCTGCCTTTTCTATTGTTGCCCCCGTGTGGAGGGTGAATCTCAGGGCAGAATGGCAGATTTAGAAAGCTGATGTTTTCGATCTTTGAAACATTTTTGAGGCAAACTGATGAGCTGCTGCTGCGATATCACTGTGTCTGTTTGTACGTATGTGTGTGTTTACCAAACAACAACACAGGCCAAAGAACTCACTGCACACTGCTGTTAGTCTTATTGTGAAAAGATTCAATGCTTACATTAAGACAGTAACAGGAGCTCCTGTTATTGCAGAGTGTGGACTGATTAAACAGTTCCTATAATATAATGTAATATACTGATATCCACCATATCAGAAAAGTATCCTGAACACTATCAGAACAGTCAATAATGTACTTTGAGTTAGTTGGACAATATATAATGCTGTTTTTAGTTCTGTTGTCATTTGAAAGTCAAAACTGCTCTCTGACCGCAGAGCTTTATGTTTTTTATTCACTTTAACTTCCTCAACCAGGGCGTTGTGAACGACTTTGCAGATACCCGTTAATGAACTCTTTACATTTTTGATGTCCAGTGAACACTCCCCCGCTCTGCCAGTCAAACTGATTGTTGCAGACGATTCAGATGTGTGTGTGTGTGTGTGGGGGGGGGGGCAGAGGTAATTATAATACTGGAAAGACTCCTGACAAGATCAAGGAGTGCCAGCAGAGGAAGACGACCGCCGGGACTCGACTGTAAAACATTCTGACACCAGACTAATGTGTCAAACACGCTGCTCGGAAACAGTTTTAGGTTTGGATGAGATGAGGCGGTCTGGGATACAGAGTCTCAGTGAACCTCTGAACAGATCTCACGTTTGTTTCCATGAAAGGGTGACTAAGCACATTTCTACCGTTAGGTCAATTTAATAAAACCGTATTCACCACTAACACTGATCCAGCACGCCGGATCACAACAACAACAAGTCCATTATGAGGCAGATCAGATCAGAAAGTGTCCTCACATTGAATAGAATAAAAGATGCATTTTCTCAGCGTTACCAAATATGTTCTTCAATTTTCTGATTCATATCTTTATTGCAGGTAAATTAATACAATATCAGTATTATATAAAATACAGTATTTTCTGGGATGTGTAATATTGGAAGCTGCTATCATCTATATTTTTTACACAGTATTAACAATTGATCGGCGACAGGCCCACAAATAGTTCTCACCCAACTCTGCGGCTCTTTAGATGTACCGTTTTGGTTCACTCTCACGGCTCTCATCAACCTTGTTTCCAGCTGTTTTCATTGAACCAGCTGTGATGAACCCACTGTCCACTACAAACAGCAGGCGGACTCGGTTTGAGACCAGCTGCTGAACACCGTGCAGCATTTAGCAGCTAAAGAGCCAGATGTTTCCCTCAGGGGGTGGAGGAGACCAGAACCAGAGCTAACAGAGAGAGAAGACTGGACTTCATCCACCAGGAGACACAAACACGACTCCACATGGAGGACCGTGTCTCTCCACGTCGGCAGGACGTATAAACAAGTTCATTACATGGACTGAGAGGGTGATGATATGTCTGCTGTGTGTTCACAGCTTGTTTCTGCTGAAACACTGGAGTGATCGAGCTCCATAAAGGAGGTTTTCCAAATGCAGCAGTGGTGATCCCCACATGAAGTGATTACATGGTGCTGTTGTTGATTTGTTTTAAAATATTCTAATATCTGAGTTTGTCAGTATCACCTAGAGCTAAATGTAAAGTTTTTATTTAATCTAAAAACCTTCAATCGATTTTCCTGAATATATACATATATATATATATATATATATATATATATATATATATAAACTGTCATAACCCATATTGGGCATTTTTCTTGTGAGATTACTTTCAGCCAGACCTCCCAGTCCAGACCTGATCTAAATGGACCCCCTTCTTGTTTGTTTCCACCTCGTCCTGGTTGTCCGTCAGATGGCGTTAAAGTGAGTTGTTGTGTTGTAGGAACCATTGAGCGTGCCGATCAAAGGGGAGCGTGTCCACACAATGACACCGTAACTCTCTTTTATGTGACGTGCCATTTTTCCCTGTAAAGGCAGAGGAAAGCCAGTCAGTCCATGAAAGTCTGTATACATGAATCACAGAGCCAGGAGATGAGGTCCTGGTGACAGGAGGGGAGGTGCGGTGTCCTCACTTTGACTTTAAGATAGGTCCTCCGCAGGCTCCTGCAGCTCTGCCTCCGGCTGTGGTCAGCTGGTTTAATTAGATTATATTAACATGTGTATTAGTACAAGTATACAAGTTACAGTGAACGTCTCTGTAGTTTTGTACACACGTTCCATATTGTGGTTTTTATTGATATCAGACATGGTTATTAATGTTGTGATTATGATTTAAACTTATAATTAGGTAATGACTGTCATGTTGTTCGATCATTCACTCTGTTAGATAAAAGAAGAAGAAGAGTTTTCAGAAGCCTAAGATGACGTCTTCGTGTTGCTTCTCATCTATTTATTATCACACGAGTCAAAGAAGAGCAGCTGGAACATTTCCCACTTTGCTTTGAAAAAGGCGTTAAAGACGACGTGATTGGTGTTTGACTGGTGAGGTCACTGAGTTCAACCTGCTAATGGCCTCCTATGGTTTGGTGTGGCATGATGGGAAACCGGTGTAAGTTATAGATGGAGAGTTGCTCCTCTTGACGTTTTGGTACTTTAGGAAACCCACCATCATTCTTCGTCCCTTTTCTAAATCCCCAGCTGTGAAGTCAAACAATGAAAGGGGCTGAATAAGAGTCCTCTGGAAGTGTCAGCTGAGCGCTTACAGGCTGAGTGTGTTCCATCTGGAGGAGCGGCTGCAATTTACCCAGCGGCAGGTCCTGCCTTCGCAGCCGCTCCCGTCCACGAGGAGAGCTCTTATTTCTGGCTCAGTTTCTCAGACACACCTGGAGGAGTTGTTGCGGCCTACGAGGAAGGAGATTGGACGTGATGAAGAGCCCAGACGATGAAATTGCAGATCCTGAATCCCAAGTGGCGTCATTCAAATGTCACTCTCCCACTGTGTTCAACTGCAGGCGTATTTCATGTAATAACCTTTCGGAGAGGAGAACAGTTTAGTGTCTGGCTGGCCTCATATAGCCTCTACACCCGCGTCCTCATCCTTTTGTCTACTGGAGGAGCTTTTATTACCTCCTCATATTGCATCCAGCTTCGCCTCCTGTGTTTCAACCCCAAACAAGTGCTCAAGTACGTCTTTTATCACCCCGTTATTCTTCAGACACCGCTTCCTGTTCAACGCTCCCTCCACAGCATTTGCCTGTAAACATGAAGAATGGGATTATAAATGATTTAAGCAGATTTAATGTCAGATTGTTCTGGATGTTAACGTCTTTAGTGAAGAGAGAGTGTTTCTCCTGCTGCGTGCTCCATATGTTCAGGATGACATAGTTATGTGCTGACAGCCTCCTTTTCAGTCACAGCTTGCTTTCCAAGAAATATAAAAATGTGTTTTTAAAGGGCATACAACAACAAATAACATGTACAGAGGGATGTAATAAATAAAGATAACCAAAGATGAAAGGAACAGATAGAAGAAGAAGAAGAAACGTCCCTCCCACCCACTCAAAGGCAGAGATGAACCTGGACACCAACTAAAAGCTTTCTCACCACATCTGGGTCCTTCTCTAAGTCCAGTTAGAAGATCTTGATGACCTGCGAGGTTCAGTGAGCGGTCAGAAATATATCAATATATTCTGGGGAGCCGCTGCTTTACAGACTGTTTGTAGAGTTTTGAGGTAGATTCTGAATCAGTAACAGCAGCCGGTCGAATAGTTCGGGCTGCAACGCCAACTAGCTTTTTCTACATCACCCGATACCGCAGCTGGATGTGGACAAGACAAGAGCTGATGTCGAGGCTTCGTCTCTCAAAACGAACCCTGCGAGTGCAAATCAGCTAGCAGAAACCTTTCGATTCGCTCTGAGATGGAGAGCCAGCTAGCCATCCCACAGCTGTAAACCGCTGGATTACAGGAGAGTCGTGACTCAAGGCGGCTAATGTAGCCAGCTGTCACCTGCATTAATGAGAGGAAAGTACCTTCTTTAATTAGTCACAATTAGACGCGCCCGTCTGATCAGCTTTAAGCGTCTGAAACTGTTTTAACTCTGCGCTTCAGAGTCGTGCAAGGTGACTAGTTGAATTCCCCGGACCAGATTGAAAAGCAACAATGGTCACGACGCCCTTGAGCCAAACAATTCACCCCCAGCTGCTGCCGACTGGCACCACAACAGAGGACGGGTTGGACGTGTTGGACGGCTCTCAGTTGAAAATGTGAAAATGAATTAGGCTGCTGCTGAATGTGAGCATGCATGCTAAGTATAACCCCTCCAGGTTCAGAACAATTAAAACCTGTAGCAGCAGCTGACTGTGTGTTTGGCATCAGGATGCAGAAACTAAAAGGAAGTCTGGCAATATTTGTACAAATGAAACCATATATTTGTGAAGATTTGCGTCTTCAGCAGGAACCAATGGGCTGTGAGCTGAGAGCCACAGACAGGAAGTCAGGCGGTGTTGAGAGGCGGACTGACACATTGTTGGTTTTGGTCTTTTCGTGGGATCGTACAGAATGACACGTTATCCTTCAATAGGATTTACACATCCTTGAATTATTAATCGGTGTGTTGAATTGATGTTGGAGAGGTCTGCACGTGAGAAGCCTCGTGATTCTGTCCCTTTTTGTGGTAACCTCTATAATCAGACTGAATTCACTGGGGAGTTGGACTCAGGGTCCCTCGTCCTCTCATTTGTACTAGAAGCATCATTTAGCTGCTTTTATTTTGTTTTTATGTTTTTTTTCCTGCTCTTTGTCATCTTGAGTCAGCATCCAAAATGTTTTCTGTGCATTTTAAATGAAACGAGATGTCTCCTGTGTGCCTGTTTCTGTGTTATTATAACAATAATCAGCAGCGGAATGAATTTCCCAGCTTCAGACGATATTTAGTGTTTGCTCTGAGTGTGAGGCCTCTGGAGGCTGTGTGTTTATATGTGGAGGAGTTTCTTTGTTGCTGACGTGAAACATAGCAGCTAATATGGCAAACGTTTGGCAGGCAGGATTTCAAGTCGTCTCACACATCTCCACACACAACAGACGAACAATGATCGCCAAGGTGATTACTTTTAAAGATTTAGTGGTATTACTCGTGGCTCCGGTCGTGAAGGGCGGATTTTCACATTCAAAATGCTTTGAATGCAGAAATGTTGGCAGACAACAAAACTGTATTTGTTTAAAGGCAACGTGGTCAACACGGCTTCAAGGTTTCAGCTCTTCTCTAAAACATCTTTAAACAACAGTCATGCGTGAACTTTGTGAGTGACGAATACGTTTTTATTGCTGTTAAAAAAACTTGAACTGCTCCCTCTGGTGGCCAGGTGAATTCACTGCAACTCCTGTAAAAGAGTGGGACAACGTGGAAAGATCATTGACATGCAATGTAACAGCAACTTATTGATTATCTGTATCACGAGATGAAAATTATTGTTCAATTAATGGAATAGTCGTTGGTCGTTTCAGGCGTGTTGAAGAGAGGAATGTCAAAGACTCGATTGTTCCGGCTTCTCAGACCTGAACATTCGCTGCTTTTCTCTGTCACATATTAAAGTGAATATTTTATAGCTGTGTGAAAAGGTCACCTTGGGCTCTGAGACATTATAATGGACACATTTCATATTTCTGCCATTTTTTTAGATAAATCAATTTATCAAGAAAGTGATGGATAATGAAAGTGATGGTAGTCACAGCCTTAGTTGATCATTGATCAGTATGAATTCAGTCAGCTCATATTTATTGTACCCAGTTTGTGATTGGTGGAATTAGAATGGGTCCATTTACAGATGTTGTATTTTTAATGTTCTAAAGTTCTAAAGGGATCCCGTTTGTCTGTTTTTCCGCTCCTCAGCTCGAGGCTGCAGAGAAGCTGATGGAGAACCTGATCACGCTGGGGGGGAGCAGCATGTCAAAGTCCTTTCTCATTCGTCACATCCTCTCTCAGATCAGCGCTCTGGCTGATCAGCTCTGGCAGGCCTTCCAGGTAAACACCCCCACTGCTTCAGCACACGTGCTCCTTCATCCCCATCGTTCGTATAGTTTCAGTTTGAGCCCACGAGTCTCTCTCTCGTACCCTCACTGGCATCCCTCTCTCCCCCACGGTCCCCCTTTCTCTCTTTCATACTGTTTTGTTTCACCTTTGTGCTCTTAGAGAGCCGGCCTTTGTGCAAGGCTTCAGGTCCAAACAGTTTGCCCTATTGACTCGTTGCCACGACCACCTCTGTACCCCCGTAATCAATACTGCGTCCCAGCAGTTTCCTGTCTGCCGCGTATTCAAACGTCTCTCGGTAGCTCTGGCAACCGCCTGAGTCACAGGCCAGGCGAGAGCTGCATTTGGCCGGCCTGCCTCCTGTGAAAGGCAGAGCGGAGTGTCGAGCCACCGGGGGTCCTTCGAAATGGAAATGTGTAAAAAAAGGAGACGGATACAGATGATTTCCCCCCCCTTCACCCCTCCTGCTGAGCCTCCCTCCCACTCAGCAGGGTCGGTCATGCTCACTTGCGCCTGTTTTTCTCCTTCTCCTCTCGAGAGTCTCTCGAGGCGTGCGATGCCGAAAGGAGAATTTCTATCAACACTGCATTTTTTGAGGGCCAAGTTAAAGGGAAAAAATAGCTGAACCCACTGTTCACTGCAGATATTGACAATGCAAAACAGCCTTGTGCTGCCTGGGAGCCATTGTTTCCAACAAACCAGCAGTGATGGTTTTTTGAAAGGAAGACTCCTCCACAAAGTGTCAGATAAAAGTGAAGCCATCGTCCTCCGTGCTTTCAGGAGACCTGTAACTGTGAGCTTAAATTAACCTCAGTTAATGTGGCGGTTTCACATTTCAAAGCACACAGTCATCATCCAGGTGCGTAATCACCGCGGTGTCACGCCCCCCATCACACGTCATCCGCACTGACCCCCCCCTGCTCCGTGCTGCTCTGTTTCCTCTTGTTGGGTGCACAGACCTCTGATCTGCATCTAGTTGATCACCGCTGAACATGTTGGATGTAAACGCTCCTGTTAACACACCTGGCCAGGTGTTTTTCAGCGTTACAGCTCATCATATCTTCTGGTTAAAGAGTTGACTGAGAAGCTTTTACAACATGAGCACACACACAGACTGTGTGTCAGCTGTGTGTGACCGGTGAGGTCATTGGTTACTTCCAGATTGTGCCGTTTCATATTGAGGGTTCCACCTACTTGCTTGCCCCCCCCAGTTTCTGACTTAGGATTTTGCCCTTGCAGCCATCAGCGTGCCCATGGAGATGTCTCACTGTCCACCCCCACCACTCGTCTTTATTCCCTCAAGGCTGAAGGAGGGGCAACGAGATTGCTTTTGAAGACTCGCTGTGTTTGAAGACTGAGCTGCTGGACTGTCTCATTTGCCTGCAGCTCTCTGCAGTTCACTCTCTGAGGGGAAGAGGTCTCTGCGCCTCCCATTATGTAAAAACTGTAGAGGAGACTGCATCTACATCTCCATTAACATTTTACGCACTTAGCTCATGCTGTTATCCAGAGGTGTTGAACCCTCTATTCCTGAAGCTGCACCACTGCAAGCTAAACGTTACAGAGGTTGTAACAAAACCCTCTTTGGACCTGAGACAGAAGGATTGAGGTGTGGTAAACAAGGCCGTGATAGAGAGGGAGACAGAATTTAAAAGTTGGGTTAAACTAAGTACAAAAGAAACCGTACGTGAAGCGGTTATAATCTATATCATTCATCAAACTGCTTGTTATCTTCAGACCAACTGTCCAAAACCCAAAGATATTCAATTCACATAGACAAAGCCTCCTCTGGCCCACTAATCCCATGTGCTCACGACACATAGTAGTCAGTTGCTATGTTAAAGATCACTGCATAACTTAAAGTGACATTAAACTATATGTCACTTTGCGGAGGACCCACAGGGACTCTAGAAAGACCCTCTGGGAGCTCCTCGTCCCCTGAAAACCACTGAGCTCGACAGCTACCAGTATGAAACCGTGAGCTTTCAAACACTCCCCAGGCTGAGTGGAGCCATGAACAGCGACAGCGTCTTTGTCAGCAGCAGCAGACCCCCCCCGTCAATAGTGCTGAGTGAAAACTGTCATTGCAGTGACATAAAAACTGACTGGATGGCTTCTCTGTCTGCCTGTATGGTTTGATTTTTCTTATTTAAAGTCAAGATTAACGTGACTGTTGGAGCGAGTGCACGTGTCTTCAACATAGTAATATTAATATTTGGTGGCGGAGTTGTTTGGCTTTCACACCTCACCGGTTTGGTTCAGTTGAAACAGACTCTGCTGCGTTTGCTGGTTCGGTTTGTTTGAGCTGGTTTGAAAGCTGTTGATCAAAGCACAGATGCATGATTTCAAAAGAGGAACTGCTATTAAATCCATCAGCTGATAATAAGTGACCTGTATAAGCCATATATATATATATACATGTATATATATATATATCCCATGGCAACCATGGTAACAGACATGCTCGTCAGCACATGATTTCCCCTGATCAATCAGTCAGAAGCTGTTGAAACTGCTGCTGTGCTTGTGTCCATTAAAGAGTGTGTGACAGGAACACCTCCTGTAATGTTCCTGTTCAGGTTCTGTCTCTGTCACTGGTTATTGGTCAGTATTCATAAAACGCTGTGGATTTGCAGTCTAATATTACTAATAATGCTCATAATCAGTTATTTCTTCGTGAGCTCTTTGTGACACCAGAGAACATGAATATTCACATAACAAGCATTATGAGCTGCTTCTGTTTCCCCACATGAGTCCTGATGATGTACTGATGATGCAGGGAAACTGTCCAATCAATGACCATATTTACTATTCCGAATGGAAAAAATAGCATTTTAGGTTTTAGGAGCCTTCTTTGGACATGTATATTTTTACTACATGTTTTTGGAAACACCGACCTTTTCAAGAAGGTGGTGGAAGGAATGAAAGAGGGAGGCTGTGTTCACACGTCATTACGTTGATCTGAGTCTGCACGGCTGCATGCAAACAGCAATATTAGTGGGATGTTCACCATGTTAACGGCTTAGTAGGAATATTGTCTTTTTCAGAATAAGGGCAGAAACGTAGTCTGTAAACTGATTGTTGTGTTGGAGAGGAGTAAACAATGTCAGATCAACATTGATTTCCTCCGTCTGCGGCCAAATGGACCGAACTACAGGTGTGAACATGTTTTTTATCAATTTAAACAGCAGCAGCGTGGACGAACACGCCTGCAGCTGCTCGACAGCACAACATCTGAGAGCACAGGATCAGATGCCCGAGCTGCGGAAAACACATTAGAACTTCAACAGCTATTGTGTCTGATTTTTCCACTTTAGACCTAATTCTGTGATGTAGGTCATGTGAGCTGCGTGCGTCATCAGGTATCCATCAAACGCAGAGAGAAACGAAAGAAAAACATTGATTACAGCTATCAACTCAGAGCATTAGTCATAGTAACTGCCAAATGAAAAAGTTCATGAATCCCTCAGGAGCCTCGTGTGAAACTTTGGGTTGATTTCTTAAGTAAGAGCACTCACTCAGAGCTGTTCACTGTGTCTCTTGAAAAATGACTTCTGCTGTATTTCCCTGATTGATATTGACATACTGTGCGAGTGGCGGACTCCGCCACTAACAACAGAAAACTACTAGATAGAGAGGTCATTAGTCTGAATAGACTGATGAAGAAATGTCAACCAGAGATGGTCCTACGAACAGGTCTGACTTGATGAAAGTTCACTTCAGAGCAGGATCAGCTGATGGTGTGTTAAAGTGACTCTACGCGTCATTTATCACCTCAAGAAACTCTTCATCTTATGGGCTTTGCAAATGTTTTGAGTATGTTCGTTAAAGGTTTTGAAATGGCCCCCAACTGCCAGTGGTGGGAGAAGTACTCCGACCCTTAAATCAAGTAAAAGTACCAGTACCACAACATTAAAATACTCCATTACTCCATTCATTTTTATTTCCACATTTTATATCTCAGTGGGAATAAATATGGATTTTTCTACAGTCCAATTAAAATATTGGGAACCATGAACCCTGTATTACATATAAGCTGCCTGTATCGTACAGTTATTATTAGTATTATTGAAATTTTAAATTCCCAGTTCATCGGCGTACCACCTGCCACCACAGTGACTGCCAGGCTGACCTCCACCCTTCTCCAGCTGGTGGTTAAGACAGCGGATCGTTCCCATCTGTCCTGGGACTCCGAGCTGACTCAGGCCTTTATGTTCCAGAGGTTGAGAGGACATGCGATGATGGCTGAAGGGCTGTGTGTCGTGTTCACACATCATCAACCTTATCTCCTTGTTATCAGTCGCATCATAGAGGGGGGGGGGGCCTTAATAGCCGCTCCGAGCGTTTGTCTGGAAACACACGAGGAAACGAGTCCGGAGGTTTTCAGTCCTTCCAGTTTCAGTTGGGAATTATTAAAACTATCAGTGTTGTGAGAGAGAAAACAGCATTTGAAGTTTGGAAGTCGTATTTATTTTTTAAACATTGTTGATGTGGCTGTAAAAGAAAAGAACACTCTCAAACATAACTTTGGCATTTATGTCCTGCAAGGTTTTTGTTACTCATGGGCTGACATATAAACCAAGACGAATATTAATATTCACAGCTTGACCCTCTTAAACTGTAATAACTACAACAATAACTATTAAACCGAGAGGAGAATTGACTAGAAGTTTGGTTTGAAGCTGTAAAGGAACACCGATGTGTTCATGCCGTACATCAAGATGTCATACGGTAACAAACAGTAAAACCTGCCGATGTATCACAGTGTTGACTTCCACACTTCATAGCAGCTACGTCCACTCTCTCAGACGTAGTTCAACATTAGAGCCGGCTGATAATCCTAACCTGGTGAAAGGTTTAAAGATACCAGAATAAACATCGTTTAACGCTTTGAAGAAACTAACTTGGGCTGCAGGTAACTGTAGGTTCTTTTTAATGATTGATTAATGAATCATTTAGTCCATAAAATGTCAGAAAATAGTGCCCATCACTGTTTCCTAAAGATGACATCCAGTGTTTTGATGTTTGCATTTTCATTGGAGAAGCTGGAACCGTTTCATCTTTAAAAAATGATAAATCATTGCTGATTTCAGGAAAGTAAAGCAGGCACAGCAGTGAAGATCTGTTTTATGCATTTTTATAGAATTGAACACAATGCGACTTGATGAACATGGATCACCTTGAGTGTCAGAGCTGTCTCAGGAACCATCTGAAGACGGTGTGCTTTGGGTTCTCTGTTTCAAGGACGTACGGTGAAGAGAGCGGAGGCATCAAAGTCCTGAGTACTGTATCAGCAGCAGGGTGGCTGAGGCCGCTGTTCCTGTCTGACATACATCCTCAGAGAAGCCTGCTGCCTCTGTCCTTGGAGCGGCGCAGCATACAGATAAGCTCTGCCATCTGGGCGCTGCGTAGTTCTGTCAGAGGGCGTGACAGGCGGCGGCACACACCAAACAGCCACAGCCCCTCAGGACGGAGCCTCCGTGAAACCCGGCAGTAGCACTAAGCCACTGGGCGGTGTAAATGCCGCCCTGACGCTATTACTGTGCCCCCTCGGCCGTCGCTGTCCCAGTGTCTGCACTTTATGCAAACTGTGGCTAGCTGTCTTATCTTCACCACATGGTTTTTTTTTATTGTATTGATTTACCGGAGAGGATTGTAGCTGAACAGAGAGCAGAAAAAATATAAAAAATAAATCTCAGCTGGATCCTGTTCAACAAGGAGGAAACGGCACCATGAATCACTTCAATTATTCACCGATTCAAACTGACACTGACTCAAACAGTAAGGTGCATGTTAATGTGCAGGGCTGAAACTAATGATTAGTTTCATTACTGATTACTGGACTGTATTTATTTGACTAATCGATTCATTCTTTAGTCAGAAAACAAAGCCTCACATTTGAGAAGCTGGAACCAGAGAACGCTCGGCACTCGATAACTGACCTGAACGATTAATCAGATATGAAAATAATTATCACAATTGTTGGCTATTAGTTGTCAGTTGTTAGACTAATTGATTTAGACTTGAACTGATTTTGTGGTGGGAGAACGACAACATAAGTCATGTGTAAGTATATGTTTGAAGGGGACGTTGTGATTGGTTTGATAGTAAACAGAAGGAATGTAACGTGAATTAATGGATTCATTAATGATGATTGTTATTGAGCCAGGAGATGCTAAAATGCTCCGGAGAGCCGAAGGAAGCTGCAGTTGCTGATAATTCTGATAATCACTGATGATATTAAGATATTGATTAGTGCAGCTTTAAGTAATCTATCAAAAGAATATCCAAACAGTCGCATATCAAACAATTCAATAATCAACATGATCGTTAGCTGCAGTGCTAGATTGGATTTCCTTTGAAGAGGCGTGTAGAGAGTCGGGTGAGTCGGTGGTCTTCCTCGTTAACCTTCCATCGTACTTCATTTGCCGTGAGATCCCATGAAACTTCTCCGTGTTATTGTCTCATTAGACCGAGCCGATGAGTCTCGCAGCCGGCCGGCGTCTGGGCTGATTGCCCTAAATGATATTAAGTTTGGCTCGGGGATATTAAATTTGGCTTTGGGGTGATGAATCAGTTTGCAGGGTTCAGCGGTGGCTGCAAAGCCAGAGGAAATGAGCGCCACAGCTGATGCCTCTAAAGGCCAGTGCCAGTTCAATTTGCTCTCTTTGGCTCTGCAGCCGTCAGTGAACGCTCGGGGAGAGTTTTTCCTCCGTACGTCTTGTTTCATCTTTAAATATCTAATATAAGTGGCTGATTCCCGGGTGTAGAAGCGCTCCTAGTCCTACATTTTCTCGAGCGCGGGGTCGTCTTGATGCTTGATGGTAATCAGTGACTGCGATGAGGTGAACTGTGAGTTTAATGGAGGTGCTTTGCCCGTGTGAGTGGCAGTGGTATGTGGAGGGAGAAAGTCTTCGGGAGACGTGAGACGAGCCGCCATGCAGACGGATGACATTAGCGAGGAACCGGCCGCAGGGTCCTTAACGCTCATCTGTTCTGCTTCTGACGTGTCACCGTGACAACAGGAAGGTCAGAGACGGTCGGTACCGAGATGACGGAGTGACTGTCAGACTGAGAGTGGTAATTTGACCCTTTGTAAATGTGCTTTTAAAGACCGTGCTTTAAACCGCAGAGGGGAGTCTGGTGCGTTATCAGGCAGCTGTAGTTTGTGGACGTCACACTGAGAACAGAAAAGTGAATTGTCAGGTTCCAGTTCAGTCAGGTCTCTAATGTTCACACAGACACACAGCAGCCCTCCTCTCGGCTCGAGTTGCTGCAAAGAGCTTCGTCAGTATGTCTCTGTCTTTTTATCCTTACTCACCAGCTCTGCTCGGATCCTCGGGGGGGGGGGGGGGGGGGACCAATAACACACCTTCTCAGAGAAAACAAATGACGACCACATAGCTATAGCTTTCCCCCCGCTGTACAGTTTTGTATGAAGCGCAGGGCAGGCGGGTGGGGAGGAAGCTGGCATGTTGAGTTGAGTCAGCGGTAAGTTGAGAAGTGGAGATAATCGGTCCTGATACGGGACGAGCAGCGAGAGGGAACCGTTGTGCTGTAACAATCAACGTGCTGCCACCTGGGGAGGCCGACGAAGCTGCAGACGCAAAGATACAAGTCAAGATACAGTCAGTTAAAATCTGACGGCTTTTACACCAGCTAGAGTGACTACAGTCTCCATATTAACCAAATTAAACATCTCAGCTCTTGTTGTCACTGCCGCCTCACAGGAAGGGGGTCCTGGGGGTCCACAGACCTGCAGGTCCTAACACAGGGTGGTGACTTACAGCGCAGGTGGACATCATGGGGAATTATTATTATTATTAGTTAAAACTATCCCTGCATTCACTGGGGTGACGTCACCAACCCATCATGACTTAACTTAACGTGAGTGTGTGTGTGTGTGTGTGTGTGTGTGTGTGTGTGGTGTGTGTGTGTGTGTGTGTGTCTGTAGTAATGCTGGCTGTCTCTCGGCTGTACGCAGCAGATACGTGACCTGCTTTAAAATCTATGTAGTAGAAGCCTAACGTGTGTAAAACCTAAAGAATGAATGTGATCATCTCTTCGCCCTGTTAGTGGTTTTCAGGCGTTTTCCTTTTGTGTGGAAGCTCCGGTGGCATCTGTGATGACGGCTTAATTAATTAGCATCCTTTGGCTCTCTAGTTGCCTGTTGTCTTCGTCTCTATCTGTCATCTTCCTCCCACAGTGCTCCTCTCTCAGCCCTCAATGATCCACTGCTGTGGATACATACATTGTATTGAAATAGACCTCGGGCGGTGGGAGTGCACTCTTTTCTCTCTCCACTGTGACTTTTTCGACGGACAGAAGCATTTTTTAATGTCATCTCCGTTAGATGTGCCCCACGTAAATGACAGCTATAGCATTCTCAGGCAGCTTGATAATGGCTGCCAGCACTTCACTTATAGTCATGATGGCTTTGGCATTTTAGGTTGAGCTACTATCTGACTGGCCTACAAATACGCTACGAGCTAACTGGTATCATCCCGTGTGGAGACGTGTGCACACTGAGGTTTGTCAGCTATATTAAGTCTGCAAGGCGGCTAAACTTTGGCTGTCATTGCCGGAGAAAATGTGAAATTATTTGAGCCAATATTTAGACCAATCTGCATCACTGCCAAGTACATTTAAAGAGCAGGAGTTTAGCCCAGAACAAAATTAATTTGGGCTGAATATCCAAATCCTGCACTTGAATCCAAACTGTGACTGTGCAGAGACGGAGACTGTCGACCAGTTTACCCCCAAAACTCACTGTTTTTAAATACACATCAAGAAAAATTCAAATCACTACTATGGCTACTTTCTGTGATCCTTCAGCAAGACGGCGTGATAGTCAAATTACTTTACAACATGTTGAAGCAATCTGAGGAAGATAAAACACTTTATTAAAACAGCATCACATGTACAACATATTCATGTTCATATATATTTATACACACGCCTGTCTTCTATTTTTGATTTGAATGAATTGAATCATTGTTTAGTCTATAAAAGGTTTGACAATAATGAGAAACAGTCCAAACTTCAGATGTCTTGTTTTGTACGATCAAGATTTTTAATTTAGAAAAATATTAAACAGAGAAAATCGGCAAATCCTACCTGAGAGGCTGGACCCAGAGGAAGTTTGCGATTATTTCTTGATAAATGACTTAAGTTGATTTTGTCGATCGTCTAGTCGACTAATAAACTAATTTCTTTTTGTTTATCAAACCGAAACTATGAGCTGAGTTGAGAGATGCTGATTAGTTGAGGGTGACGGAGGTGTTTTCAGTGAGGCGATCTGCTCGCGGTGTGGCGAGCCTCGTCCACCGCTGCTCAGACGTGGAGAGCGATCAGATTAACGCAGGAAAGGCAGAGAAACTGATGGACAATTAGTTGAGGATCAAAGCCGTCCTCTACTCTCAAAGCGCTCCGCTCTCATTAGGCGTCTAAACGGGACAGAAAATGAGACCGGTGGATCAAAGTCACTTTTTAAAACCAGACCCTGGAGCCTCTGTGGAGTTGCTGTCAAAGTCACATGCTGCTGAAACACACCACAGACATGCAGAGCAGGTTTTCAACATCCTCTCCTGTGTTCGTTCAGGTGAGTCAACAGTCACCACCTGAATCTCTCAAAGCTGTATTACTGAGTCCACATTAAGAAGCCACAGCAGCTCAGCTCTGTTACGCTCTTGGCTCCATTTTAACAGTAAAACCACCTCGAAACTGTTGAATTCTTCCAGAAGGAGAACGAAGCTGAGCGGTTTGACGCGGTTTATGTTTTTTTAGTTTGAAAAGAAATGGCAAACTAGTCCTGAAATATACAAATAAACTTTCCTGAACTAGTCGTAAACCAGATGAATCTAGACGTCTGAAGTCTGACTGTTTGACGTTAGCCACAGCGAGGCTGAGGTGAATATGGAGGCGGGACTGAGAGTTGTTGTCAAGTCTAAAGGTGAAGCTCTTTGTCAGCTTTCTGCTCCATCAGGTCTCTCTAAGTGGGCGCACACTGTAAATATTGTGGTTTGGTCTTTGGGGACTCTGCTGTCATATCAGCCGTCTCCAGATGTGACAGCCGTGACCTCCTCTCTGTTACTGTCGCTGCTTCATGACGCCGTGTAACAACAAAGAGAATCCAACCCACTGGGCCTCTGTTGGGTTGCTGATGCTGAGATAAACTTCCAGAAAAGATGCACTACTTTTTTCTTGTATGTGTTGTGTGTGTGGAACAGATAAACCTGTGTTCCTCCACCTCCTCGGGCAGTCAAGATGTCAAGATATGAGCTCGGAGACGCAGACTTGGATGAGATTGGATCGATCTTCTGTCTGTTGAATCAGTGGATTGTCAGCGGACCGCCTTGAAAGAGACGGTCAGGGGAAAAAATAAAACCCTGCAAGAGGATGCTGCTACAAGATCGGGGGGGCGGGGGGGAGGAAAAAAATCAATTCCTGAGAGTCTGCTCTGGGCTAACTGGGGGGGGGGGGGGGGGGGGGGGGGGGGTGGTGGTGTGTGGTCATGTTGTCTGTAAGCCTGAAGCCTTTCAGTGGAGGATCTGTACGCTGCTCTTCAGGACGTACGACTGCTGAGGATAACAGACACTCATGTTTCACCCCGTTCTTACAAATATATATGCCATAGATACAAACCATAGACTGTATATGAAGACGGCCGACGTGACTATTCAAGTCTGATAACACTTATTCAAGTGTTTATTCAAGTTTGGTTTTCATTGTTAAGAATTAAGAAGAATGAGCCTTCTTGTCCTGCTTTGTCTCAACTTTGAGTTTCTGCCGTTTGTGACTGTCTTGGGTTTTATTTTGCATCTTTAACCCTGATACTTTTTCATATCGATCGGGACGTGCTCGGACCAAAGGAAGCTGTCATCTCAGATCAGCCATCTGTGATTCACACCCACGACGTCTAATCGACAACTGCAGCCAGCAGCCGCTGAAATCAGCCAGTTAGCAGAGAGTTCAGGTCTGAGCCTCGCTGTAACTCGGACAGAGAATGTCAAGTTTGATTCATGCATATGCAGTGAATTTCTGACATCAACAAGGAAAGAAAGAAGGTCCAAACAAACAGCTTGATAGCTGATGTAATATTTTACGTCTCTTGTCATGAGGCCTCTGTGAGTTCATGCTGGATGTTTGCCTGTTACTGGTTTTGATCTCATGTCTTAACTTCTTACAGCTACTTCTAATCAGAGAGTTCATGCTGTCAAGTTAAAGTTAGGAGAGCAAATAATAATAATAATAATAATAAGACTGCAGCTGGAACAGCAACATGTGGAAGGTGATTTCAGAAAAGGGAAGATGTACGTTTCATTGAGAGAAAGTTTGACACTTAACAAACACTGATTCATCTTAACAAGAACGGGTTAGTTATGTAGATATAATCCTCTATAATGTATCATGACAACAATATATATCTTCACTGCTTGACAAGTTGATGTCTTGTATGTCGTCGCATCACCCACCTTATTAATAATGAGACAGGCAGTAAAGAAAGTTGCCAGTTTATTCTTTCATCCGTATCAAGCGCCAACCTCCGGCTCTGAGAAGTGAAGCCAACGCTGAAGTGCCTTAAACCTGCACTCTTTCTAATGGCCAGCAGGGGGCGACGCTACAGGCTGCAAAATGAAGTCCCATTGTATAGAAGTCTATGAGAAAATGACCCGACTGCTCACTTGATTTATGACCTCAGTGAACATTTTCCTGATGAGTTCTTGGTCTCAGTCTCTAGTTTCAAGTCTTCTTCAACACAGCATGATGTTCATTTAGTAAATTATGGTCCCATTTAGAGTGAAAGAGACGATAAAACAGGGTCTGCTTTAGGGCGGGGCTGCCTTGTGATTGACAAGTTGCTATCATGGCGACCTGTCAATCAGGATAGAGGCGTTCGGTTGTACTAATAGACACTCGAGGAGTCGGCTGTTCACGTTTTGCTGTAAGTACATTCACAAGCTAACTGTTAGCAGCTACTTCTCACGGCGCAGCCAGGAACCAGGTGCAGCCAGGTCGCAGGTGTAGGTAGGCCTGCAGAGTGTCCTCGGGCTCTCAGATCCCCAGCTCCACCCTCTCCTCCAAATATGGTCACTTCTGGTTCCAAAAAACCAAGATGGCGACGGCCACAATGCCAAACTCGAGGCTTCAGACCGGTAGTCCACAAACCAACGGGGGACGTCGCGGTGGCCACGTCCACTTCTGTTACACAGTCCATGATCTGTATGCTTCTTAAAATTGAATTTCAAAGCTGGACCTTCTAATAGAAGCTGCGTAATATTCATATTGTCATTATTGGCTTTATTAACAAGAGAAACAATCAAACTTTCTTTAACAGGAGAAATAGAACGGAAGGAGAAGTGGACGTGTGTTTCAGAGCTGGCAGGATTCAGAAACTCAAAATGAAAAAATAAACGATGGCTTTAAATCAGATACGTGTCAAATATATGTAACATGCTACATCACAGCGGAAATGTAAATGAATTCTTGGACATGTAGCTGGATTAAAACGTGTGCAGTTGACTTGCAGGACTAGTTCTTCAGTCCTGCTTTAACATCGAACTGGACCGGGCAGGTCTCCTGGGCGCACCTCTGTGGAGCTGTGGTGCGGGTCAGCGCCGGCTGAGCTCCTGTGCATTTAGACGGTGAAAGTGTGCCGACTAACTGACAGCAGCGCTGCAGAGAGAAGGCTGAAGCCTCTCACTCTGGCTGTGGGCTTTCTTTTCCACTCCGGTGACAAATCAATCTCCGTCCTTGATCAGTAAATTACTGCCCTTCACACTCACAGCCGAGCACAGCTTCATTATGTGCTCTTTGTCAGCTCCTCCCTGCCTCCCTCTACCTCTCTGTTTGTCTCTCTGCCTCTGTCGCCTGTTCTTCCCCTCTTTTTATCAATCTCTTCCTTTTTAGATTTCTTCTTTCGCTGCCTTTTGCATTTTCCATGAAGCTCTTCTGCTCTTTCTTTTCTCTGGTAATCTTCTTCCCTCCGTTTACCTTGATGTCACCCCTCTTCTCTCTGCTTCCATCTCACATTTTCGTCTTTGTGTAGCTCTGTAGGTGCACAGTGTAGACAACGTAAATCCACACCTCCTGTAAAAAGGTATTGACGTAAACTCTGAAGCAACTTCATCAGAATTACAAACGGCGGTGAAGCGTGAGTCAGAGAAGGTTGGAAGCTAATGAGCAGCATTTATCAGCTGTAAAAAGACTTCTGGCAGTTAGCACTTTGACATGTGAGTTTCTTCTCAAAGCAGCACAAAACAACTCTCAGAGCTCAAGACGTCAAATCATGTGTCCCCATAAAACTGTATTGTGTGAAGAGTCTGATTAAGACAAGTGTTCTGATTATAGATTAATCGTTTAAGTCATTTATCAAGTACAAATAGAAGAAAATCAGCGGCTCGAGCTTCTTAAATGTGAGGATTTTCTGTTTTTCCTGGTCTCTCATCATAGTAACTGAATATCTTTGGACTGTTGGTCGGATTAAACAAGTCATTTGAAGGGAGTTTCTTTTTACCGTTTTCTGACTAAACAATTGATGTAGTTGCAGCTCTCTTATCAACAATGGTACAGAAGTAAAAATCCTCTTCATTAAGTGCTTTTGTCATCCCCTGGTATCCGTCCTCTAATCTGTCTTCATTCTTGTATTTTCCTCCACTCGAGACACCTTTCGGTCTCGCCCGTCGGTCTGCCTGTGACCCCGTCTGAACAGTAACGAGCTCCAGGTCCAATCAAATGGACGATTAAATCCCATTCAGGGCGCAGCTTTACAATCTCAGGGCAGCAGATGTTATCTGGGTCATGGTGCTTCGGGCTCCCTCGCTGCATACAGATCCCAGATTTGTCTCCTTACCACAGTCCAGGTCCTCATCCAGCTCAGTGCACAAAGCCTTTCACATTTCCAAATCCCAGCAGTGGTAATTGACAGAGTTCCTCTGCAGGTGTGGACAGGTTGTTTCACATTACGAAATGTTCACCTGCTTATTATTTCCACACCATCTCGATACTGATGTATTATTTCTTATTTTTGCCTTCAAACCACAGTAATGAGAGTTTGAGTAATGACTTTTGAAGGACTCTGATGATAGAAGTTCACGATGACTCGTCCGTTCATTCTGTCATCTCTTATCTTTATTAATTCATAAGTGTGCAACAAGTTCTGTGAGGAAATGGTTGTATGAAAAAGCAATCTCAACAAAGCAATGCCAACTCAAGGTCCACTTGCTCGCTGTTTCGGTAGCTGTTATGATTTCATCCATAGCGCTCTCAGTTTGGTGCAAACACTCTGACGTTGGAGATAGTTTGACAAAGTGGATGAAGACCATGTAATATGGCTGAAAACTCCAGTAATATCGTAGTAAGTGGACCTTCAGTTGGATTGTTATGTTAGAGTCAAGAATGAACTTCCATGTTTATCTGTACATGTATTAACAGTCTACAGCCATGCTAGCTGCTCTGTGAGGCTGTACTGAGGCAATGCTAACAGCAGCATGCTAACATGCAGGTGTTTAGCAGGTTTACAATGTTCACCGTCATATTTTAGTGTGTTAGCATGCTAACATTGCTAAAACAAAGAGTTGTAGTCCAAACGCTGGTTTCCCTTCCTGTTTGGGTTGAAGCTATGAGCTTTACAATCAAGATGAAGTTTGGAAAAGAAACTAAAATCTTGGCTCCTCCAAGCAGCAGCTGTGATCATGTTGCACCATGTTAACAGAGATGATTGTGTTCATTCTGCTGAACTGATTCTCAGGGTAGCTAATTATCACCTTTTGAGGGCACAGTTGTAGGGCACGAGCCTCCGTGTTACAGGTGCAACCTCCTGCAGGTATTCAAAGGCGCTCTACAGGATCCTGTTGCCAAGCTTCAAAGCCAGAACTCGTCACCGCGCTCGCCTGGAAAGTCCATTACGAAATAACCTTCGCCTCAACCTCGGCCTCACCTGAACGCTCACGTCCGACCTTTAGCTGAGGCCGCTCACCGGGACCAGAGATGTTGAGGATAAAAGTTCGTTTTGACTTTGTGGTTTGGCCTGGAAGTGAAAAGCTGTCCTGTACCTGGCACGGAGAGAGATGGTAGTTTATCAGGATTATTAAAAGGCAGCAACAAATCCTGTCACTGTCAAGCTGCAACCCGCCGGATCCCCGAGGACGGCTAACGAGCCAACAGACGGCTCAATCAGTCTGTCCTGCTGTTTCCATCCTCTCACTTAGAAGAGCAGATACATGCAGATTGACCCTCTATCACTTCATCAAATGGTCTCATCTCCGGATCGTTCTGTCCTTTTTACTGGCTTCTATTTGTCTTCTGTTCTTCTGGTTCAGGTCTGTTGTTCTTTGGCTGCCGCTGCTGTAGAAGTGTACACTTCAGACAAAAGAAACACACTGAATAATTCAAAAATACAAAGTTATATGAAAATATAAAGTGTGTTGGAACAGTTATCAGGTGCAGACTGAAATATCTCAACAGCTATTGGATGGATGGCCAGAAAATGTGGCACATATTTATGACTTTGTTGATCTTTTCGTTTAGCGCCACCAGCTGGTCTACATGTTTCCTTAAATGCACCAGATGGATTAGAACAAAAGGTGTACGGACATCGATGGTTCCAGCACGCTGAACCAAGAGGGGGACCGTGGTAAACCTTATACCTGACAAACCTCAGCATGTTAGCGGCGTCATTGTGAACATGTTAGCATGCTGATGCAAAACATGTTTCATATTCATCAAAGTTACTGTATCTGCACTCGTATCGATAAAGCCAGACCGGGTGCTTAATGGCACACCAGCAGTATATTGACACGTCGACACGTCGTGATACATCACTGGACTAATTACCAGCTCTGATGCACGACGACTCTCCAGAAATAAAGTGGTTTTGTCACGTTTGCATCCCATATCTGCCTGTACGACGTGATCACTGTGTGCTGCGGCTGTCAGTTGACATGAACACAAAGCTGATGTTGCACTTAATTCACTAGAGTTCAAAAAAGAGAGACTTTATTTTTGTATATCGGACCCACTGACAGAGACACAAGTCAATGAAGTGTGGCACCTCGAACATTTCCTTCCTCAGAAAGCAGATTTTTGTTCTGCTCATGCTTGATGAATCCATCAGCCTGCATTGCGTTTCTTTTCTCCATCATGCCGGGAACATTGATCTCCAATGACATGGAGAGGAAACAAACAATAGACGGAAATGAAATAAGAAAGCAGCAGATATCAAACCACTTGTCAAGAGCTCCTCTGGACCCCATTCTTTGGAGAAACACGTTAACCGTCCAGACGGCCATGTGACATGACTCTGTGTTCACTTTTTAGGAAAACTTTAAGTACAATTTTGCATCTATTTAACAGTAGATATCAGTAGAAATGGGGGTCGAATGTGGCCAACTGGACTTTCATCACAGCATTAAAGCAGCAGTCTGGGCTGCTGACACCTGGCAGGATGGATCCATGGAGTCACTCTGGATCAGCGTGTCGGCCAAAGTTAGTTTCAACGAGTCTCTCCTTTTTACTTTGGCTTTTTGTCATCGTTGAAAACTTTCTACACTCAGGAAATGGAGCTGAAGTGAGCGGATCAGTTGGTCAGTTAGCCTACAGGAGATTCATCAGTTGAGAATCAGTTGTCATTTATCAAGCAGCTTCTCAAGTGTGAAGATTTTATCTTTGTAAAGTGAATATCTGGGAAACTGGGACATTTTAGAAATAATGACTACATGAATTGATATAGGAATGTTTCCAGTATTTTTAATTGCAAACATGAACTACGAGAAGAAGAAACTACAAAACATTTTATATTTATTTATTTGGCGGTTTGATGAAAGATGTGCAGATTGTTTCTATCCAGTATTTATAATCAATGCTGAGTTTGATGGATCCAAATCTTTGAATCAAGCGAAAGGCTCCGTCTGGTTGGAGATGACAGGTGAACCTATTGAACATCAAACAGCGTCACACTGTCAGTTGAATATAAATATAATGATATTATATTTTGGTTGTATTTTTCAGTCCTGCTGCTGGAGTCTTGGTGTGTAATATTAACATGTAACTGAACATTAACTCAACCTCTGGACTCTATTTACACACCTGATTTTTACCTGCTTTTAATTCAGTGAGAGGAAAATAACACCAGCACACGTGTGACAATCAATACAATGCAAGAAACTCCCAGCAGCCACTGTCTCAGGCTTAGTGTTGATTATTGTTGATACTATCGGATCAATACTATGTCGAATGGTCTGTTGTCCGGGCTTGGCCGGCCCCCCCTTGTTCTGCTTGTGTGTGACGCTCCATCACAGCTCCCACTAGATTTTCGTTCCAGTTATCGATTTTCGGCGTCCATCGAATCTGGCTTGGTGGCTTCATAAATTCTTTCTGCATGTGGGCGCCTGTCAGGTCGGAGATTAAAGTATGAACATCCTGGGCTCCCTTTTACCAACCAATCAGACATAAACCACCCGGACCTCCTGAATGCTGTCCTGTGTGTCGTCAAATGAAACTGATGGTATAGTGTTGATCGGAGAGCTGGTGATTGCTGGCCAGATGGATCAGTAGAAATCACACCTAAAAGTAAATAACCAGCCTGCACACTTGAGTGTAAACTCTGGCCGGTGGTAGTTTTCATTGCACCAGAACTGAAGAATATAATGTTTGATTAGTTGTGTAGTCTGTTGTGTCAGAGTGAGCAGTGTGGTGTCTTAGGTGTTGAAAACTTCCTGTGGTTCCTGCTGTATTTTGAAGCACAGCGTGTGTTGGATGTGATGTGCCGCCTCATGCTTTTTAAGACGCCCTTTTGTTTAGCTTCCGATCACAGTGTTTGTGCAGCTCACTGCTTGTAAACTGGTTTCTCCCTCATTTTGCGTTGTTTTATAATAACGACGCGACACTTTCCTGCCCGAGTTTGGTTAAAGTCTCAGCTTGTGGAGTCCTGGTTGTCTGTCAGTGTAAGACACACACCATGTAACTGTTCCCATGTTTCCTGTCAGCCTGATCAATGAATCACCTGGCAGATGTATCAGCCAATATCATCGCAGGTGCATTGGTAACATTCTGTCAGTGAGGAGGTTTCCACCAGCATTCAGCCTGCGGGATGTTTCATAGTCACTCACATGTCGCTGCTGTTGAGACCTGACACTGAAAAGCTTCAGAGCTTCGGCCGTTTCTGCTTTAAAGCAAGAAAATCTGCACGTTCACTAATGACAAAGCCTGTAAATAGGACGTGCACTGTTGAGCCCGCTGAAGTGGAACCATGTTTAGAATAAATCATGACCTTCTTAATGCAGTAAACGCTTCATGAAAAAGTTTCAGTGAGCTTTATTTCCCACACTTGCGGCTTCATTTCCTTTCCTGTTGGTTTTAAATGGATCGTCCATCGACTCTGAAGGTAGTAAGAAATCATTTGAATGTGTGCGAACGTCCAGGATCAGTGCATGGACAGAGCTCCAACAATCCTCTCTGTAACCACGATCTGCAGACACGTCACGCTGCAGCCTTCCCTCTCCGTTCACGCAGATGAAATCTGTCCTTTCCGTCTTGTTGGCAGTTGCTGCAGCTGACGGTGTGAATATCTGAGGCCTCTGTGTGGAGCTGCCTGGCACGGCAACGTTTCCCCAAATACTGTATGCATACATACGTATATACAGTCCCTTCATTCGCAGCTCAGTCACAGGTCTAACGCATGATTGGAACCTGCTAATACACTTGAATTGATTGACAGTTGTTTTAATAATGAACACCAGACAGCTACATAAGTCCTAGTCATGCATATGTTTTAATGCTGTTGACCACAGCACACAGTAAAGTGGGCCGAGCTTTGAATCATCCTCAGTGGAGAAACTCACTCACTTTTCAGTGACTTTATGTGCAGTATGTCAGTATTTACGGGGTCCTAAACATCACAGACTGGGCCTCTCAATCAATATACTGATATTCAAAGATGGATGACAAAGCAGAGATGAACTCTCAAGCGAGCTTTCTGCTCATCAGTGCCATCGACTGACATATCCATAAATAGCAGGAGTATCTGCCCAGTGTTGCCACTCTGCTCTCACTGGAGGTCAAAGATAAAGTTAGCATGAATGCATTTCAAAGTTTTGTCCATTTATTTGCTTCCTGTGTGACCGACAAACGCCTGACAAGATAAGAGTGTCTCTGGGTTTCAGTCGGAGGCGGTGCAGCTTGTTAGCAAACAGCTGCTTGTGTCCACCTCCAGCCGTCGCAGAGCAGCACCGTCCTTCCTGTGGAGTCGTGTTCGTGTCACCTGATGGAGGAAGTCCAGCCTTCTCCGTCTGTTAGCTCTGTTTCTGCTCTCTTCAGCTGCTAAACGCTGCACTACGTCCAGCAGCTCGTCAGCTGGTTTGATGAAACACCAGCGAGACTGAACCACAACAGTCTGGGGCTGAAAAACGGAAACAGATTAAAGAGACTGCAGAGTCTGTGGGTTCCTCTGTGGGTTCCTCTGTGGGTTCCTCTGTGGGTTCCTCTGTGGGTTAACCACTTTCACATCACACTTCATCCATTATTGATATCCGTCGTCACTTAACAGCTTCATCCGGACCTGACCAGCAAACGTAAACCAAGACGTTTCAGATGCAGCGCTGAGGTTCTCTGTGGTTTGTGGAGAAGCTGATCCAGGTGTTCAGAGAACAGCTGGCGGCTCAAAGAGGGAGAGGTCGGAGCTTTTCAACCGTTTGAAAGCATTTCTAAAGCTTGAAATTCCAGCAGCCATTAAGGAAACAAAGGAGTGACAGTCAGTGATGAACAACACGTACAGTAAGACACAAAGAGCCAGTAAAATGTTATTGATTTCACTTCTTAGTCGTGAATCGTCATTTTGTCAGCAGAACTGAGTGTTAAATGACCTGTTAGTGAGGCACAGCTGAAAAGGTGAATTGTGAGATATAAAGAAAATGGTGTTGTAGAAAGTGCTGAGTGACCCCATCCTGATGGGGTCTAAGTGTGTGTGTGTGTGTGTGTGTGTGTGTGTGTAAGGGGTTAAGGGGGGGTGTTGTCACATCCTGTCAGCTCTCTGAAAGCTTAAGCCTGGAGGAATACCTGACAGCCATCTGGCGGTTGTTTTTTCCTGTCTGACATCTCACACACGTCGACAAGCCTGGGAGGAATCCTGCAGCTTCTGTTTATTTGAATAATTAATATTTGGTTTGTCGTGTTTTGCGTATCGTATGTCTTGGACTTGACTCACTGAGTTCTCTGAGGACAGACGCACCTCATAGTTCTGCCCTGTCACCTGCTGTTAAATAGCTTGTGCATGGATTTGCAGCACGTTGCATCATCCGTCAGTCCATCGTCCCTGAAGGGTTACTCCAGTGTTTATTTCAGTAATGAGGCACCTTTTATTTCCCTCAAGCAGAGAAGCTGTTTGTGCAGGTTGAACTCCAGGATGTGATGAGAAGCTCTCACACGTCCAACATTTGAGAGTCCAAAGCTGCCGTTGTGGAGGCCAGAAGGTTGTAATGGCAGCAAGCCCAGATCCTGTTAGTCAACACCAAAGATGAAGGAAGCTGTTCAGTTAAAGTAGGAGACCTCTGGGGTTTGGTTAGCACAGGGGGCCTGTATGTAAAGGATTTCAGCTTTTAAGCTGTTGATGTTGAAAGATTATAATCAACAAAACTTTGCAACAAACTTTAGTCCAGTTTGAGCTGTTATCAGCTGCTCCAACAAGAAACTTAAACTTTTATTTTTAAAAATCTCACCTGACGTGTCCTCTGTGGAAGCGGCAGAGTCGAGGGAAGCCTGACCAAATCTCTGGCAGAGGACATGGAGGTAGTCAAGAAAGACGGCAGTGGAGTGGATTCACTTTCACTCTGAGATGCTGAATACTTACTGGATGCTGTCGGTCTGTCACGGTTGAAAAGCCTCTCCGCTGTTACATAAAAGTCAGGGCAGCGCTGATCGCCTGGCACTATCCATTAGAAAAATAAAAAATAAAAGAAGGTTCATATTTTATAAAAATGCCTTCCAGAAAGTGAAACTTCAGTCATTGGACCATCTCGCCGCTCAGCCCCCACAGTGGAAAAGAGTCTCCAGCCAAAGTTGTAATCCTTGAAATATCAGTCCTGGTTGTGGTGACATCCGTGGTTACCTCGACCTTGTTAAGGAACTCTTTAATCCCACAATTCAGGGGGTGTCAGACATGTTTGAGCAGCTACTTTGGCAGAAATGCACCAGAAGAGCAGCAGGTGTATCTGTTTACAGTGCAGCCAAACAAACGTTTTTTTCCCATCATGCCATGAGCATCTCAGTCTATGTTGTCCGTCATTATCGTTCAACATTGATCCACTTTGTTTAACGTGTCTCGGAGGAGGTTCCTAACACCCCCTAATGTTGATGTCACTTTCCAGGAGCGGGAGAGCTCAGGGCTCGACAAGTTTCCCGTGGACCAGTATCAGAACTCGTGCCGCCTGTTCTGGATCCTGGAGGCGCTCTTGCAGAACTCAAAGGTACCGTGCAGGGCGGGGGGGGGGTCGGAGCTGATGGGCTTCCTGACTCACTTGGAACAGCGCGTCTTTCTAATGTCGGATGAGTTTCCTTTGTTTTTCATCTGCATGTGGAGGATGGGACGTCTCCTCACCTCCTCGGACAGATTAGATTTCTCTCACGGTCAACAAATCCCTCAGAGACCCAAACCAGCAATGAAGTGATCCTTGTCACATGTGTTGTGTGTGATGTATCTTCTTCCTCGTGCCATAGAGCTGCTTTGTTGTTGTGAAGCTGAGAGTTTGAAGGGATTCTGTAAAGAGGTGAACATCAAGGCTCTCAGTAAATAACGTCACACAACAATACGAACTTAATGAGGCTCAGTAGAGTTTATGTTTCCAGTAGCTGCCGTGTCAGCAGGCAGATATCACCAGCATGAAATGTGTGAAAGTTTGTACTTTAGACCCGTTGTGTTTTCTGTTGTTGATTCTGTAAAGTGGTACAAACTGAGTGGAGAAAATAAATCCAGATATTTGCTAATAGTTGCTTACTTATTCATTACAACATTAAATGTGTCTGTAATTGAGGAATAAATGTTTTGTTGTTGCCAACAAAACTGTTTCCAAACTGACAAAAAGTCCCCAAAACTTTCATCCTCTCAGAGGTGCTTTGTTTGAGAGTGACGAGCTGTTTTTAATTGCGCGATTATACTGAAGCTCATAATTCTGGTTAAGCACTAATAGTTTTGGTTCCTCCTTGTGTTGCTTTCTGTAGTGGATCAATGAAGAGTTTTGTTAATGTGAGTAATACCTGAAGCTCTTGACATTGTTCTTCATTCTTTGTGAGGCTCTGGTGGAGTCTGATATTTCCTGCCGGAGTTCAGCTCTGAAAATGCTGCTGAAGCGTGACGAAAAGGATCGGGATCATTTCCAGCTCGTCAACAGTTCGCAGAAGGATTCCTGATTCAATTAGAACACAGTGTGTGTCAATTACACACCAGTTATTTTATTTCAACCTTCATCTCGAAACTGAAATAGATGTTTTTAAGATCTGTAAGTGGTAAATAAATAGAAAAACAAAACGGTGATAATTAAAACAACAGAAAGGAGATTAATCCCAACAAAGCAGTGCAGTACAAAACTATACGACACAATAACATGAAAGACAAAATGTGCAGGACTTTAGCATTGTCTTCAGGCCTGAGTACAGTCCTACCTGCAGGCTCCAGATGAGCTTTTGTTTATCAACTTTTCACTCTGGATTTTAACAGCTGGACTGTCAGAGGACACTGACACTGACAAACAAAAAGGGAGGGGGGGGCAAAGAAGGGATTTCTTCAGTGGAAATGATGCTGCGGCTTGTTCAAGTATGACCTGTTGAGATGGAAACCCCGGCGTCTCTCTGCCACGTCTGTTTCCTGATGCTCTGAGCTCGTTAGCCTCTCACCCTCTCCCCACCTGCACTGCTGCCCCCTCCCCTGCTGCTTATATGCTGTAATAATGGTCCGGGCACGAGCGCAGCTAAATAAGTTTCCTGGTACGTCAAGAATCACCGAAGGCTCGCGGGCCCCCGGCTGCAGCGATAGTCATCGCTCCTATTGTGTCTGCTTTGGGTTTCTGCCTGTCTTTGTCTGTGATCTCCTCATCTTTCATATCCTGTCGAGAGCAAAGCAGGGATAGGCCGCGCTTTAAAAAATATAAATGGACTGCTCATACGTGCACTGCTGGTTAATGTGCCTCTGAGGAGAAGTGAATCTGTCTCATCATGCGGCGGGTTGACAGGCGCAGACATGGGGGGGTTGCGTCATCAGCAGAGAACCCCACTCTCAGCCTATAGTATATATACTGTATATATACTGCAGTAGAGCAGATTAACATTTGCATGATGAAAAGAAAATTATATTCTATATGTTTCTTACTGTCAACTAATCTAATGAAAAGACCAAAACCAACTATCGGTTTAGTCCTAGTACTAAATTCCTTTGTGCCATTGGAGGCCTGCACAGTTAATAGTATTGAGATCTCATTTTTATGTGACAACATTTCTTCAGTTTCTCCCTCAGATGTTTCAACAAAGTGTGCTTTACTCCACATGACGGGGAGTACGCAGGAAGAGGGGGCTGGATGTTGATCTAAGAACTGCATCATGCATCCAGGTTCTGATGAACGCTGTGTTCGTACTGTAAAACAGTTGAAATAATGAAGCTATCAGCGCCACCCAAACGTCCAGCCGTCTGCAGCGGGAGTCTACGACTTCTCACATCTCTGCTCACCCTCTGCTGCTGTTCATGTTGTGCTGCCTGCTCTACTGTCACACCAACATTAAGTGGAGGCGGTCTTCACTGGACTAGGCCTCTGTGTTTTGGGCCACTTGCAGCATCAGCATCAGTCCAACATGTTCTGGGTTTTCCTCTTAACTTCAGTGATCAGGTAAGTCATTACGCTCCTGCTGGATCTCTGCCATGTTCTCCATCAACCACCAGCTGCCGACTCCTAAATATGTGGAAACAAGCTGATAGCAATTCAATAAGAATATACACATTTTAACTTCACACCATCTCACTACAGCACCAAATGTGGATTCATCCGCCGCTGAAAATAGTCCCCAACAAATGCAGTATTTCCTCCTGTTAGTTTGATAAAAACTACAGCGAGCAGCTGTTTGAGGGAATGACTGAGCCTTTTTGAACATGAAGACATTTATATTTGCGAGGTGTTTTTAAAGATTCAGTAGGAACCAATGGGCTGAGAGCTGAGAGCCACAGACAGGAAGTGAGACAGGACTGAGAGACACATTGTTGGTCTTTTTATGGGATTACAATACAAGCCTTATCATTTAAAGTATTTGGCATTTAACAATTGGGAACAATCTAGAAACAAATGCTCTATACATGTGACTTTATTTTGTATTAAGTAGTTTTAGAGGGTCCAGTAGTGCATTTGGCCGCTGGACCATGAAATACTGTAGCCATAATGAAAAGCATGAAATAAGGTAAGAGAACATAAATCAGTGAGGCTGTGAAGTGGCTTAGTGTGCAAAGGCTGCAGAAACTGTGAGCAGATTGTGTAAATAATGCTTCACTAAGGCATATCCACACTCGTGATTTATGAGCTCTGACTCCTTAAATCTGCACGATCTTGATTGATATGAAAATTAACTTTCCATATGTTCAGTGGCTGCTGTTATAGATCAAAGAAGCTTTGATGGCTGGTCCTGAAAGTGGTCCAGTGTTGTTGAGGTCAATGTGGAGTTTGATCCTTTGTTTAATACATTCAGCATGATCTTCATCCTCTGTGTACTTTTATGGAAGAGAAGAAAAGAGTTCAGCAGTCAAACAAGCTGAAAAGTGGAGCTTTTACTGCAGTAAATGCAGCTCGTGGATCATTCATGTGCCAGATTTAACAAAAGGAATGGGACTGCAGTCAGGTTGACGTGATATATTCACTGCAAAAAGATGAAAAGGGATTCGTATTCTCAACTGGTGGGAGAATTGATTTAAAGAAACATTCGTCACAATCCTTTGAGCAAGAGAAGAGGATTAAACCGCTCGCGTCCGTGTATTTTGAATTCAAAAGAGGTTTAAAGAGAGCTGAAAAGAGGATATCAAGAGTTTCCTTTTCATGACTCTCTGAGGCTTTTTGACCTTGACTGATATGAGAACTAAGTGAACTGTGATGCTCCTCCAGATGCTCAGCGTCTGATGGTGTAGATCACTGGCCTTATTTGACAGCTGTTTCAGAAATCAGCTGTAACAGCAGCTAATTGTTTTACTAGCAGAGAGCAATTAGCACCCCAGATTAGACCCTCAAAGAGATATTCATAACTGGTCCGGGAAATGCTTTTTGAAATGAGAGGAAACAATCCAAATGACTCTCTGGTTGAACAAAAGCCCGATAAGAATATTGTGTGGGATGGACAGCAGAACGTTTCCTTACTGACTGTCATGTATATTTATGAATGTCAAAGAATTGGGTTCAATAACACGTTTCCTACGAATTCACTCCACACATGACACCTTCAAGTTCAACCAGGATGGCTTCCTAACAGGTATTATATCTCGGCTGATGTTCCTCAGCGGTGGTGTTGAGTACTGGGGCCAGTGGGAGCTGTGGGATCTCCCTCTAACAGCTGACCAAAAGTTTTCAAACATGTCCATATGTTGTGTTTTGTTTTTAGCATCGCTGACGAACTTAACACACATGATACTCAGCGTTTGAATGTGACACGTACAGTCATTGTGTGCAGTCAGTGTTAGTGAGGGTGAATGCAGATCTTTGAGTTATTTATGATTTCAGTTAAGATTCGAGCAGATTCTGTACAGGATTTGAATAAAATGCTACCGAAGCCCAATCCTAGACATCACATGTCACTGCAGGAGTTCTGCACTGCACCTCCGTAACGTTGGGGGACTCATGAGAGACTGATTTAAAAAAGAAATATTCAAAAAAGGATGCAGCAAAGGCCGAGATATTACAACTTTTGTCCTGTCCGGATTATTTCTCAGACAAGTTCTGCAGCTGAAGTGCTGAATAAAACTCAGAGCTTGCCATAAATCCGGCATCTGTTGTTCAGATGTTGATATTTGTATTCCTGTAGTGTTAAAAATATTGAGCTGGAAAGCTTCTAATGAATCTGCTCCCGTTCCCAGGAGCACCGGGAGAAATTAAAACCAACTCACGACAGAACTGTTGATGTTCTTCCTGCTGGTTCCTCAGTTTTCCCCAAATAACCTGCTGTCATACAGTCAGAGTGCAAACAGCCCGTCCCCCCCCCCCCGTCTCGTCCACTCGCCTGATGAGCGTAATCTGGTTTAGTGAGCTCTAAATTGAGGACGACTTCTCCTCATTCATCTTAATTTTACAGGTGTTTGCATCACTGGGAGATGACAGCATTATTTTCACTTCAGTTGATGCATTACTTCTCAGCGTATCAGTGGAAATACTCAGAGGAGGAAGAGACGGCGTCTATCAATGCACAGTCGACTGAGCAATCAAACATTTCTAGTTCCTCTTGTTAATCACGATGTGACCTTGTGATGATAGAAGTCATGTTAAAGGGAGAACTGAGCAGCCGCCCTCACCTTTATGAGTATAAACAAACTGTAATTGTGAAGTCAAATCATCACATTATCAACACATTAAACTTTGCAAACAGTGAAAACAGCATATTTTTTATTAGATCTATGTTTAAATCTTCTTCCAAGCGTGAATCCGTCCTGCCTGGTTAGACAGTACAATAAATGGATGATTTTTTCTTGAATTCAGACTAATTGGACAGCCAGCGTCCGTCCTCCGGGGCTTCCCGCTGGCTGCGTCTTCGGGTCGGGCTTTCCAGAGGCTGACTGTGACCATCAGTACCAGGTGCTCTCTGCTACTCATTAATGACACTCACGGATGCACATTGTCAATATCGCAGCCAGCAGGAAACAATGCTTCGGATGTCAGCGACTGAGGTTCGTGTTTGTTAAAAAGCTTCCCCACCCAGTAACCTTTCCATCACTGTCTTGATGCCACTCTGCACCTGAACCTAATTTATACCCAAATGAACAGACGGGAGCTACTTTGTGCTTTTTGGAATAAGTGGAGGAATCACATGGTGTTTCGAAGCCTACGACTGCTGTATCTCCACCGTGGTTACACTTGATTCATTAATTGGTCGTTTATTTTACGTGAGCAAAGCCCCACACAATTTCCCAGAATCCAAGGTAACGTCTTTCAATTCTTTTCTCAGTTCAAAACTAAAAAATATTTAATTTGGAATTAACAACTTGATTCCTTTTCCTTATAATGGACAAGACATTAAACTGGAAATAGTGTGCCAAACGTACTTTTACAGCAAAAGAAAAACGTTGTTGTTGTAGTCTGACATCATCAGACCAGTTCACAAATGCATCCAGACTGAGGAAATACAACATGAGCTCGCAGATTCGGCTGGTTGCCAAGCTTTTGTTGTAGGGTTGTGTTTTTCTCACCTGTGGAATCTAAAAGTATATTTCATTCTTAATTTCTAACTGAGAGAAAATGTGCGTTGAAAGGTAACTCTGAATGAGCTTTCAGGTGCTCTTTCATCAGGATCTGTCAATAAATCACCTCGACCCAGAATGAGCAGGATTTGATTTAGTATGTGGGGTGAAGCTCACGTTCAGTTCCAGGGCCTTCGCCCTGCGCGTCGACCCCTGTGGGAAAGTCTTAAGAAGCCGAGGGAGCAAAGCGAGCGGTGAGGACTCATTTTCTTGTGTTACTGGTTGGTTTGATCTAACTTCTGTCAGACGCCTCTTAATCCACTGGAGGGTGGAGAGTTTCATTACTTCCTTCTTGCCATGCAGCCCTCTAAAATATTCAACAAATAGTGAGCTAAACTCTGGCAGTGATGGAAGCTGTGGCTCTTCAGACTGTCTCTGATTGTCTTCGTCTGGAATGCAGCTGAGCATGCACGCCTCCTTACAATCACTGCCGGTTGACCCTCTTTATACCTTTTGTCATTCTTTATTGATCACTTTTCACCCGACAGGAAGGGCAGCCACACAGAGCAGCACCTAGCAAAGCTGCGAGTTCAGGAAACAACAAGCGATGACCAGAATCCTGACCGTCACAGCAAGCAGTGTGTCAATCAATATCTGTCAAAATATGCTTAACGCCGGACGCTCGCTGCTTTATAATTCTCAGGAAGAGAGTTGGCTCCATGTCTGAATGTACAAAATGAACTGAGTGGTGGCCAAAGAACATAACTTCATCATCCAGGCGAAGTTTTCAGATGTCTGGTGACATTTGGGGGCAGATAAGGTGTCAGTACGCTTCAGACTGTCTGTCGGATCATCGAACAGCATCTGAACCCCCCACCCCCCAAAACTTTCAGACGTTGGAAACTACAGTGGCAAAACATTATTTTCATATGCTAAATATCCTGTTGGTTAGTAGCGCACTAATAAGCGTAACCTGTAGGAAACAGTTTCTACCGGCCTACTTGGCACAGTGAGTAAACGTTACACCCTTTTTTAATTAAGTTCTTCCTCTCTGTTTCCAGTGCAGCATAACAAATTACTAATTATCTGCTCAGAACTGTCATTACCACCACACATTTTGCAGAGAGCTGATGCATGTTGATGAGTTATTCTTGTGTTTTGAACGTCTAAATCCCACTAAATATAGTCATCTTGCCTGTCAGTCGTCTGACCGCACACGGCTCATAAATAGAAAATGAAAACGATCGTGTGTCAAACTGTCAGAGGGACTTTTTATTTCTGTCAAATGTCATTGAAGCAGTCTCATTTAAGTCATTGAGCCAGTCATTAGGCCTCTCCCTCGTGGTGTTGAGCTGCTGCAGAGTTGTTATAGAGTCGGCCACTTTTGTCAAACTTTCATCAGGCTGTTTGTTGGCTCAGTTTCTGAGACGTATTAAAACTTATTTCTGAAATCGATTATGTGCAGAGAATACAGACACGGCTCTTCGGTTTTATAAGGACTCATAGCAGCTGCCCAGGTCCCCCGTAGTCCCACAGCACCACCCATAAGACACCAAGGAGACACGGTTGGAAGCCTTCTCCAAGTCCACAAAACAAACGTAGACTGGATGTGCAAACTCCCGTGACCCCGCAAGAGTTGTTGAAGAGCTGGTCCACTGCTCGAGGACGGAATCCGCATTGCTCCTCCTGGATCTGAGGTTTGACGGTCGGTCGGAGCCTCCTGAGGTCCTGTGTTTCGGTTTGGGGACCTTTTTAGAGTTGCGTCTCTGCTCTTGGCAGATGGTGTGGTTCTTTTGGCTTCATCAGACCAGGACCTCCAGCACACACTGGGGATGGTTTGCAGCCGAGTGTGAGGAGGTTGGGAGTGAGTTGCTGTGAGTATCTCGGGGTCTTGTTCATGAGGGTGTGTTGGAGATCGACAGGCAGATCGGTGCAGCGTACTGGACCTACGTTCTAACCCTCAGTCATGGTCACAAGCTTTGGTGGTTTGGGCATCTCATAAGGATGCCTTCTGGGCGCCTCACTTGGGAGGTTTTCTGGTTGGAGACACTTGGGTAGACCCAGAACATGCTGGAGGGATCATGTATCTCATCTGGTTTGGGGACATCCCAGGATCCCTCAGGAGGAGCTGGAATGTGTTTCTGGGGGGGGGGGAGGGACGTCTGGACTACCTTACCGCCTAGCGACCGCCTGGATAAGCAGCGGAGAATGGATAGATTGATCTCACGCCACCAAATTTCCAAAGAGTGTTTAACATAGTTTGAATCTTATGTTTTCTCTTCTAGTTTATGCACCTGATAGTGGGTCACCTCTTTAACACCTGGTCCATGGAAACCAAATCCAAACCCATAATCTTATAATCTATAATCTATAGTTATCAGAGGCAAAGTCAACTTTCTCTGATAGCAGCTTCATGACATTAATACCAGATGTACAGCGTTATTATTCCAGTCACACTGCCGCCGGCTGATAAAATACACCAGTCTCTAAATGTTGAGTTGGTATTTTTCATGCTTTCTCATAGGTTTCTATTTGACAGACGATAATTGTAAACCTGATCCTGTAGAACTCAATTTTCCAGTCTTGTGCACATCAAGATCCTCCCACTCTTCTCTGAAAAGCGAAACAATATAAATGTGAAGCAGGGACCTTCTGTAAAGCTCAGTTAATCGCTCTGTTTGGATTTCTAATGAATTAGGAAATCCCTGCCAGACTGAGTCTCTCATGCAGGTTTAAATGACTTGTAGCTTCGCTGCAAAGTGACTCTGATGAGACACAAGCAGCGCGTTTGCTTTTCCTTGTAAATAATGTTAATATGTGAGCTTGTTCAAGTTTTCTGCTCCGTAAGCAGCAAGAGAACATTAATATGAGCAGTGACTTCCAGCTCACACCTGCTGATGGCGGAGGGGGTTGCTATGGTTTCTCTGTCAATAGGAACATTGTTAGCATTCAGATTACTGCAACCACTTTCAGTCTCTGCTTAACAGCTGCTGAGAGTGGAAATGGCATAAATGAGGCAGAGCGGCAACAAGTTGATATATTTATTATAGATTCATGTGGGGATGTTTTTATGATGGATGCTTAGTCTGAACGATGTCATAAGTTTACATTACAGTCGTCCCAGAGACCAAAGCGACGTCTTAAAACATGCTCCGAGTATTCTGTTTATAAAGAAAAGCAGCGAATCCTCACATTAGAGAAGCTGGAACTAAAACATGCTCTGCATTTTTTGCTTTATTGATTGTTTTCGATTTAATTTTCCGTTAATGAACTAATTGGTGGAACCTTGGTGACACTTGGACGTCTTACAAGGAGTTCCTGATATTCAACCCTGATCAGCGAATGTAGACATGAAGTTACAGGCAGAACAGGACAATAACAGTATGCGTGTGTTTCGTTTCAGCACTGGGGGGGAAACAACACCAGTTTGTGCCTTTTCTGCATCAATTCATGGTGGAAATGTCTTTATTTGTGTGAAGACAGACGTCAGGTGACTCCTCCTCCTCTTCCCCTCTGGCTCCTCCACAGTTTGTCTTCTTCTACTCTCTCTTTTATGGCAGATTGCAAACATTGCTTTGGAGGGTGCATTGTTGCGTTGTAGCTGTTCGTCAAAATGAATTGGGACGTGTCCCCTGCGTCCCTCCGGAAGTCTACGCCTGTGACAGTGTGAATGTCCAGTTTTACCTCTTTGCAGATTTCAGTGTCAGTGGCTGTTGAGATAAACGTATTGATCCACAAAAGAACCGTTAATATCTGTCACAAGTGCATGACCCCCTCTTGTTAACGGACTGGGAGTATTGGCAACTTAATCTCACCTCTCCAGGTGAGGTGTGTGGAGTGCCCCCCCCCCCCCCCCCCCCCCCTGCAGTGACCAAGGTCAGCAGTAACACGGATCGCCGAGTCAGCACAGGATGGACGCTTTGTCTCTGGCTGCTCGTTCATCCTCCACACAGAGATCTGCTGAGCGGGCATGTTATCACTATAGCTATAGCTCCACCAGGAAACACAGTCCCAGGACTGGCTGCACTCAGCTTCAGACTAAGCTTCAGCGTGCTGTGACACCTTGTCTACAACACCCACAAGGCGGATGTTAATCCCTTAAAGGGAGCGTGTGGTGGTGGACCTGCAGAGGAATGTTTAATAGGAGCGTCCATGAGTTTTGTGGCTCCGTGACCATAAAATGAGTGAAGCAAAACGTTCACCTGATTATAGACATTAAATACATTCATGCTCAGTCTGTTTCAGTCTGTCCCCCCAGCTCAGGTCACCATCATCGCCCGTTTAAGCGGCCTTTGATTTCCGAACTATGAGAAGCCGTCTAGTTTGAGGATGTAATCGATGATGTCATTGAACATATAGGTAGACTTCTTGAATCTAATGATCATAAAACTCACTGAATGTCTGATCTGAGCAGGAAAACATTCGTTAACCTGTTTTCACCTCAACATCTGCGCCGCATCAAACACCTGCAGCTCTGAACAGGACTCGGAGTGAGCGGTCCTCCCTGGCCTGACCCGGGCTTCACCGACCCTCTCAGGTCCTCCTCAGCCAACTAAAGGAGGACGTGGACTTTGCAATCAAACTATAGCTTGAGGGAAAGAGGAATAAACAATGTATAATTAAAAGGATTTGCATGTTATTAGTATTCCCTGACATCGTCTGCAGTGACCCTGGAGGCTGACGGAGCAGCAACAATGTTCGCAGATACATAAATTAGACTTTGAGAACAAAGACGGCTGCTTGGGAGGGCAGAGAGAGTCTGAGACAGAGCACTGTGACACCGAGGGGGACTTCTGCTCCTGGGGGGGTCAGAGGTCATGAAACCAGTAAACGAGGTTGCACCAAAGCTCGTTTGTTTAGTGTGAAAATACAGAAGAGGAGAACAACAACAACAATGTGGTTATTCTATTGTTTTTTAGATTTAAAGAAACGAGGACGACATGAGAGACTTTCATAATTATAGTCAGACCACATTTGTTTGTTTTAAATACTTACTTTTTAATCCGGGGGACTTTTCAGTGCCGCCCTGCTTTGCATTTTGTTCATGTTGAACCTTTAGGTATTAAGTATAGCTGTTGTTGGCGATTATTTTTTTTCGATTAGTAAATTGTTTAATCTATAAACTGTCAGAAAATAGTGAAAAATGCTCGTCACAAGTTCACAGAACGCAAGATGACGTCTACAAATTGCTTCTTTTGTCTGACCAACAACCCAAAGATATGAAGTTTACAAAGGTTATGATTTGTTTTCCTTTTACAAACAATGTAGGAAGCACGCGCAGCAGGGAGGCGGGAAATAACAAATCCAGTGGAAAGCCAGTAAAATGACTTGTTAGAGAGATTTATATGAAGTGCTCGTCCTCACTTCTCCAAAACACTCTCTAGCTAGCTAACACGGCACCGTGAGAAACGTGAGCTGCCAGCAGTAAAACCACCAACAGGCTCCACAACAAGCCTGTTAGGAAACCTGCTGTTTGCCATCAAAATGCTCCAGATGTTCGACTTATTCCAGATGTCTTACGTTAGTGCAACAACTTCTAGTATTAGAAATAAGAAACTGTCAATACAGGACTTAATGATTTCATTTACTGGATATCCACTAAGAGTATAAATATATATAGATATGTATGTTTATTTAAAGATGCTCTTTTTGTCTTCATTTAATTGGACACCTGGTTTATATTTCACTAATCATCCAATCAGGAAAGTGACTGTAAACACAGGAAGTCCATCTGTGGTGGAAATACAAAATAAAGAGAACATGTCAGCACTTTTCTTATTCACGTCACTCTCATGGTGACTACATTTACTTCAACTTGTGTACTTTGCATTATAAAGTAATACAGGCAGTACTTTGAGAGTTGGAGTTTGTGTTAATGACTGAACATCATTAGAACATTAAGGTACTAAAATCATCTTCTCAGTCTCAGTAAAAACCATCGCAGCGCTGAAGACGACGGAGGTGAAGACGTGAGTGTTGATCCTTTGTTTAGTCTGCGTTTACATGCAGTATATTTAGTACATGGAGTCTCATACGTCGTCTGTATCGTCGTCCTGTATCACATGTTCCTGAGTTATGTGTCAACCACAACAGAAGTTACTGATTACAGTTTCATCAGAGCGGCATCATATTCTTCATAGTCTTGTTAAAACGTGTAAAAACGGCAGCAGGAAGTAGGACGTGTTCGTGGCTTCAAGAGAAAGTCTGGTGATATTTATTATCTTTCCTTCTGGACTTTTACCCAAAGTGCTCATCACTTCTCAGCCCCCCCACTGGGAGGAACCAGGGTTGTCTTGCTGCTCAGACTGAACACCAAATTCATTTTCACCTTTTTTTAAACTTTTAGGCCAACGTGGACAAGAAGGCCTTAAAGTGCTCAGAGAGAAGAAGGAAATGTGATCAAAAGCTACTCACTGGACGCTGAGGTGAGTTTTTCACTTGAAGATGAAGATACCCTCTTGATTTGTCTAATGTCTCATATTAAACTTGTTTTTACACATAACGAAGATGTAATACTCACGAGAGCACCAGGTGTGGATGAATCCACTGCGGAACAAATGCTGTTGGAGTAACGTTGTAAAAATGAAACTACATATTTAAGAGACGTTTTTAAATGTCTTCAGTAGGAGCCAATGGGCTTTGAGCTGAGAGCCACAGACAGGAAGTCAGGAAGTACTGAGAGTTAAAGTGCAGCGTAGTAAATAAATGCAGCCTCTGTTGTTGGTTTTTAAAACACAGCCTGAGGGAAGTTCTTCTCTCTACAGTTTGTCCTCTTTCAGCTGTTCTGCTCCATCAGTTTGGTTCCTCCAGCAGTCAGCTCCACCTCTCAGACCCCCCTGCCAAACGTCCCTCTTTTTCCAGGTCGAACATTTTGGAAATCTCCGCGTCAGTTATGATGAAAACTGAGACGTTTTCACGACAAGGCTTCTCTGAGAATCGGTCAGTGCGTCCCGTCGTGGATCCCGTTAGCGTTTGTGAGCTCCGGCTTGTTTTCTGTCCTCATGTATGATGGTGGATGGTGAAAATCTACATACAGGAAGTGAAGCTCCGGCAGCGTTTATTCAGTGCCATTAGGGGGCAGCGTGGTTCCAGTGGTGCCAGTTATATCTGGAATTAGGAAGTGTAAATACCTTCAGACTCCCTTCCAGGTCTGGCCTGTGGTAACAGACTCTGTGCTCCATGTGGCTGCTTTCTCTGGAAATAGAGCAGCTGTGGATCTTTTTTTATTTTTCTGTTGACATAAAATGAAATAAAACAAATTACATCATTATATATATTCTAAATCCAAGATTCAAGCCCCAAAAAGGAGCTTTGTGTACAGAAAAAATGGGCTGGTAAGTCTGCCAGTAAGCTGCTGTATGTGACACAGCTGTCATTAAGTCTTTGTTAGACTTCCAAAACCATCCACAACCTCTGCATGCACATTTGGGCCGCATCCAGAATCCTTTCTGCTGGTATCTCATCGGGGGGGGGGGAAACCACATACACTAATTACAGTTTTGATATTTTTAAGTCTGACAGAGGTTTCTATGTGTGGCTGTATTGATTCACACATCAGTCAAACTCAGGAGGTCGCCCACCGCCTCCTCACCGCAGACGTCAAAGCGCTGCTGCTGCTGAGGAAGTTTTTCTTGCTCTTGGAGTCATTACTGTTGACATCTGTTTAGAAAGTGCTTCAATAACTAAAATAAGAATCTGCTGGTCTCCTTACGTTGACCGTTGGGGCCTCCTGGCTCATTCTGTCTGATTATGGATCAGGAACATCATCATTTCTTATCGGGTGTAAAACATTTCTCAGTTGGTCTGAATTGAAATGATTTCAGTCACTAACCTGCAGGCTTGTGCCGGTTGGCCATCGGATCATTTATCGATTGAAGGGATGATCGATGACGGCGATATTAAAGCGATTTGAATTCATTTACTATCTGAACTCTACACTGTAGCTCATACTAAGTCGTAGTGTAACTCCCACATTACATTCAAACCACGAAACAGCAGCAGGAATAAAGAGTTTGAGAGACAGAAATATATTTCTTCTCTCTCGGTCACATGTGGCTGACTGAGGTGAACCAGCACAACTCTCCAGCAGCTTCCGTATCCCAGAGGTCCATATCGGAAAGATGTTGATAAATGTGCTCCGTTCTGCACGATTGTTGTCTGTATCCATGGTTACAGTGTAAACAGGAAGTGCTAGCAGCTAATACAGCATGACTTTATATCGTGCACATTAGCCCTCCGAGCTTCCTGAGAGCCAGGAAGCGAAGCAGAGAGCATGAAGTGCACATCTGCAAAACAGCCATTTATCAGCAGGTCCAGTTTGTGGTTCAAGGACCCAGTGGGTCAAGACTCCACAGGTGGAGGACTATTGCATCTGTCAATGCAGGAGAGGAGCGCGGAGGAAAACATGCAGAGCTGTCCTTCAGTGTGAAGGTCGTGTCAGTCCTCAGAGGGTGAAGGTGGACAGACGCTGGGTGGAAAGCTGTGCTGCACCATGTTTCTAACAAGACAGCACCAGTTGTGGAGTGGAGCTTGTCATTTTAAAGACAGTAGTGTCAGGATCAGTTCATACTGACGGGAGACGGCTGAGTTGCTTTAGTCTTTCAGGCTTCAGTGTGACCTGAAGAGGGCCACGAGAGCGAGTTCAGAGTCAACATGCAGGAGCGTCAGCAGTCGTCCTCTTGTTTTCTGGACATTATTGACGGCGTCTTGTTTACCTGCGGTGCGTCCATCTGGACCGCCGTGTGCTATGGACCCTTATGGAGCCGTCACAGACCACCGGTCTGGACGGCCTGTCATCGGCGGCCGCTGATTGACACAAATACCCACTGAGCTGCCAGGAAATTGCAGTCAGTCAGAGCGTAGCTTCGCTGTTGATCCTGACGAGTGCAGGACGGTCACGTCTTCTCCTGGTGGACCTCCTCTGCTGTCAGCACCCAGTAAAGCAGACAGGAAGTTAGTCCCAGAGGAGGTTTTTACTGCAGTTTGTACTTTGCTCTCAATCTTTGCGCCTGATGTGTAATTAGTGTTAAAGCTGATTAAGAGTTTCAGACCCATTAGAAGCTCTAATCACAACGGTCAAACTCAGGGCTGTGAAATGGCTCTGATACAGTTTGGAGGTCTGACAGGTGTTTGTCACAGTCACAGGTCCTGTTCCAGACCTTTCTTACAGCAGAGCATTTGAGATGCAGGCGTAACTAACAGCATTAAATAGGTGGTGGAATGAGGAAGAAGAGTCGTGTGCACACACCTGTACAGGTGCCCACATGGACTTCTGAGTCTTTCTCCTGTACAAAAGCTTCACTTCCTAAAACACAGTTCTTACAACCCTTCGTCCGACAGAGAGAAGGGACACTTTGTCGTCTTTAAATCATCCTATAATGAGCCATCACGTGACTCTCAGGGTGGACTTCACAGTTAGACATGTGTCTTGAAACAATCTTTTTCTCATGTTTGGAGATTTCATCCCTTTTTCTTCGCGAGCACCGACGTTGGTTGAATTCACCGTCAGAGCACAGCACTGTCTCTGTGGACGTCCATGTTGTGATGAACATTAAATAGAAGAGAGCCGTCGTTAATGTGCTCAAATATAATCCGACTGTTTTCATCCCAACAGACAGAGAGTTTATTCACTTTCGATCAGAAGTCTGCACACTCAAACACTGTTTCGTGTTTGAATAGTTTTGTTAAATGCGGTTCAGCACACGGTGTGTGAAACCCCTCCCTCTCCACTCCCTCTTGGTATTCTGCCGGCGTCCCGGCCGCGGAGGCGGCGCCTGCAGCCTGTTGGCAGGGCAGCGCCGGCTCTCCTGATGAGCGTCTGAACTATGAAGTCGGGGCTAAATCTCCGGCCTCCTCCGCAGGTCGCGGCCCGGCCAGCAGCAGAGTGGAGCGCAGCTGTGAGAGGAAGCAGCGAAAAGACTTTTGAAGTTCACGCCGGCCTTTGAAATGTGGAGGGAATCATTAGGATGTGGTTTCTCAGAGGCTGAGGGGGGCGGCGGGATGATGGAGCTCTGGCTTTATGTCCACCTTGAACTTCATCTCCACCTCTGACCTCTGAGTCGCCCCCTGGGGGGCGTCACGGTCGACTGGGTTTAACTTCAGAATCACTCTGCAGAGAGAAGCTCGCTGTATTTATATTCAAAGGAGTGTTTCAAGTTCTCCTGTTTGTACTCTGACATGTAGGAGAATACTTATATTTATTGAGGACTTTTGTGGCCACACTGTCTGGACCACGTTCAGTGATCCTGGTAACTACGGTGTGCTGACGGTTGTTCACACGAAGGCAAACATTAACTGCAGGTCTGTGTGATGCAGATTTCACCGTGCAGGTAAACAAAGAGTGAGTCTCTTCATAATGTGCTGGAGGACGATCTGATGCGGCCGCGTGCAGAGAGCTGCTTTACTTCCAAAGTGCTGTTTCTGGACGACAGCCACCAGCGGCCGGTCGATAGCTCGATGAGGTTTTACATCCAAAACGCTGTTTAATTTGTGCTCCAAATGCAATCTAAGCTTTCATCAATACTCTGACCTGCAGCTCCCACAACGCTCAGCCCAGAAAGGACCCGAAAACTGAGCCTCGCAGGGAGACAAAAGTACAATAATATCACAAAGTTACTGAGGTGCTGATTCACACGGGACTGAAACAACAGGGAGGCCTTGTCGTTTAGTTTACAAATGAGACGTCCTCTGTAGGTGTAGCAGACGTCTCTCCACTCAAACAGCTCGAATAAAGTCTCATTCAGAAACAGACGACACCTGAAGCTCCTGATGTGTCCACGGTCCCGTTCCCTGATCTCAGACCTGCTTCTGAAGTTAGAAGAGTTTTGTTTGTTTTTTAATTTGTGCTCTGCAGGGATTCATCACAGCTGAGCCGTGCTGCTGCAGCGGTTAGCGAGCTCAGTGTAACAACTGAATTGTTCATTAAAGTTTACGGTTACATACCGAGTTTCGTGCACATGCGAAGAAGGAGGGGGGGGCGAATGTTGGAACTATTGCTGTGCTACAGGCTGTGTGATGATGCGTCTTTAAACAGATGAAAGTAGCTGAAGTGACTCTGCTCCCGCTTCCTTCAGTGTGAACCTATTATAATTATAATTTGATGTTTTGAGTCAAAAAGATGATCCTGTTTTTCTTCATTGTTTCTAGTTTTAAAGTAGATTTGAACTGTTTTGATCCACAAATTGAAACATTACTTCACGTTCAGCGTTTCCAGGTTCCCCTTGTGTTGGTTTCACTTTAAGTAAATATTTAATCAGTTATTGTCTCTGTTATTTAACTTTTAACTGGATCAGCTGTTGCAGCCTGCGGCTTCAGTATGAAAATATTATTGTCTCATATTGTGAGTTTAATTTCTCGTTGATGCATTTCAACAAAAGGTGACAGCGTGCAGGACGGCAGCTCGTCACATGAGATCAGCTCGGTGTGAAAAGTGTCACCTGACCTGCGTCCTAGAATAATGTCCTCCACAGCAGCAACATCGAACAGGACTCGATACGGTGGAAGTGGACTTTTTGAAATCTCGTCGTGTACCTTTGGTCCCCTCCCGAGTTACTTCTCCCAGCGAGTCGTCGCGGCGTCACGAGGCGACTCCCAGCCGCACTTTGCCTTTATTGTTGCTTTGTCCCTGCACTTACCCCACCAACACAAGTCCTTCCACGCTCTTTGTGCTCTGTAATTAAAGTGATTCTGATTCAGAAGCTGCACTTCCCCCATCCATCGCCTGTAATTATTTTTGAAGCCTATTTTAAGTGCAGGGTTATTAATCACGTCATGGTTGAAGTGCCCCTGGGCCTCTAAGCATGCTGGGAGATATTTCCTGCTGTTCGTTTCGAGTCAGCCGTCTGCCTTTTGCTGTGTTGACTGAAGATCAAACCTGTTGAACGCGTTTGCACGAACAGTTTCTGTTTGTACTTTTTCGTCTGCAGCGTCGTTCTGTCGTCTCTCTGCTGTAACGTTCTGCAGCCATCACTGCTTTTCACACCATCTGGTAAAATATATGGGCGGGAAATGAGTCTTCCTCCTCATGTTCATCTAAGAGTCTTCTTCATGTCTGTATCGACTCTTTTAAAGATTGATAATATGAAATATATTCAAAATAAATATTCACATGAATTATTTTAATATACTTATAGAAACAAGCCTGTGCTGAGGTTAAGAGGAGTTGGATAGAGCCAGGCTAGCTGTTTCCCCCTGCTTCCAGTCTTTACGCTAAGCTAAGCTAAGCTAAGCTAGCACGTTCTGCGCCTTCAAAATAAGAGTGTGGCTGTTGTGACGGTGGATTCTCCCGCAGGACGCTGAGTTTCAGTCCAACTGGATCACGACTGCAGCAGCTGGAAGCTCATCAGCTCGAAATGATTTTAGCAAAACCTTTAATGAATTCATCGTTTCCAGCTGCTTCCAGCTGTTTGTCGGCGTCCGCGTCATGTTCATTTATTAAAGTCATTATTTATTATCGCTACATGCTGCCATAGTAATAAATAAATGTCCCTCCTGGTCTCCATCGTACTTTAATACCTTGTAATCATGAAGCAGGTGTTCATTCTGTGTGTTATTACAATAATGAATCTGTTGTGGAGATGATGATGATGATGATGACTGTGTTTCTGTGATGCCTTCAGTTACACGAGCAGAGGAAATTAACATGTTTTAAATTAAAACATGAAAGCTTTTAAAGAACTTAATAAAGTGACGGAAAGAACAAAATGAAGAGGAGCCGAGAAGAAGGAGAACAAACACCTGAAGTCTGTTCTGTCATCAGTTTGATCTCCGTCTGTTTTCTTTCTGTTTCTTGCTGTTGTACTTTGTGTCCCCTCAGCGTTCCCATTACATCCTTCTGATTTATGCATCAAAGCCTCCATCTTTTTCTGAGAATGTCTTCTTCTTCTCTGCTCTGTAAAATGAGGTATAAAGATAAAGGAACGCTGTGTTTCTGGGTCTCTTGTGAGCGGTATCGATTGTGAAGCGGTACACCTGTGGCTGAAAACTACATCAACACGCACTCCATCATCTGTGACATCTTGTTTTGGAGTGAAACCTCCTCCTGGTGTTTCCTCCAGTCTCTCTGTTTGATTTTTCCTTCAGATGTGGACGGGATGACGGATTCAAGTGAAGCTGAGGTTTTGACACCGGGCCGCTCTGACAGGCGGCGCTGCCCTTCAGACAGATCTCGCCTCATCATCGGACCTCCTCCGCTGTTCACTGTGGGAGGCTCGTCGCTGGCAGCTGACGTGGCCTGATGGCCGGAGACGGGATCAATGACGCACATCACAACACGTGGGCGGCGGTGTGGCGGCTCTTTTTCAGGTTTACAGGAGACGGACAGAGGGACTCTCCTCCAGAGGCAGATTTCCATCCAAATGTATGTGAATAGAAAATCAACAGCTGCTGATTCTCCGGTCGCTGCCATTAAACCACCGCAGAAGAAGAAGAGGACGCGACGAGATGACGCCATTAAAAGAGCTCCAGTCGAAGCTCAAACGATGAACGAGTGTGTTGTGAGGAAGGTCACTGCCTCCTCACCCTCGTTTCCAGATCTCCACTTTCAGTCACGGCTTCATTTGTTCGTCAGGTCTGTTTCTGCATTTTGATTTCATCGATTCGCCAACGTTTCCACAAAAACCGGTGGAACCGCACCTCGTAGTGAGTTGGCAGGTTCTCGTGTTCGAGTAACACGGCAATGTGCCGACGCCGGCAGGAAGAAGGAGACTGCTCAACGTCGCAGGTTTAAAACTTTTAAGAAAGAAAATCGTCCTTTGCAAGTGTTTCATGTGGAAGGACTCCGGATGTGTTTCAGTAAGAAAGAAAAACTCCACAGAGCGCCTTTAAATCCCTTTTAAAGGAGTGTGTGTGTGCTTTCTGGATTATCGCATGTTTTAGATTATCTGTTCATCTTTACAGCAGATTTGAAAACCGACTTCTTCTGTTCAGAAAACCAACAGCGGGAAGGAAACAGGAAGGAGGAACGTTTCCAGAACATGGACGTACCAGAGCCGAGTCACCGAAAGTCACATAGAAGTCAGGAGAACATCGGCTGCCTCGGCCGTCCTGCTGACGAGTCCTTGAGGAAGATGCTGAATCTCCAGCGGCTCCCGGGAACGCTGCTGAGCGGGCGACCGTGACCTCCGACCTCCTGCCCCCCCCCCCGGAGATCAGACGAGTCGTCCAGGCGTGAACATCAGCGGCCGTGTCAGCTGCTTCGACTGATCGTCTCATTATCGTCCGGATCGTTAGAAGGTCGGCGGGCTTCATTGATTGGTGGAGATGTTGGCCTGAAGCTCAGCGGCCTGTCATGGGACGCTTCAAAGAGGGAGGGTTTAAATCAAGACGGCCCCGGTGCTCAGCAGCAGCTGCTGACTGAGTGCTCTTGAGCAGGGCAGAGACCTTGACAGCTGATGGTTGACATGAAGTCAGTCAACAGACACTTTTTCTAACCGATCGATCATCTGAAGCCTCATTCAGACTCAGATCTCCTCCTGACGCGACTCATCGGCATCTTAACCACCGCGAGGTCACAGGAAGTGGTTTGTTCAGAGTCAGCGGGACGAGCGAGAGAAGAAGAGGAGTGTTTTCTGGTCTCTCAGGCCTCTTCTGCTCACAGTGAATCTATTTCACCTTTTAACGTTATGAGAGAGTGAGTTATCTGACGTTGGGTTACTGTTGTAAAGATGTTTGTTCATCCATCCGTGCAGCTTTTTATCCTCTTCTGCATTCAGGGCAGACTTGATTGTTTCGACCTCGGAAGATCGCCGCTGAGACTTTTACGTAAAAGGATTCAAGCGTGAGGCCGACGTGTTAAACTGCCGTCAGATTAACAGAAACGCGTCCTTGAATGACAAAAAGCACTTTGACAGAGCGATGAAGCGTTGTTATTACACCTGTTCAGCTGGGTCCGGATCTGGTGACAAAGGCCGTGATTCACTCGTCTTCATCAAACCGCTCAGTTCTGTGTGGAAGCATCTGCACTTGTTGTTTCTCAGATTTCTCCCTTTCATTTGTCTGTTGGTGGTCAGTCGATTACATTTTGACTCCACACAAACAAAAAGGTGAAACGAGTCCACAGAGACGACACCAGATCCTCCGTCACCTTCGCCTCGCAGGCTGTCACTGTGTGGAGGACGGAGGCGTTTCATTGCTCCATCCTCCTCCTCCAGATCCACTGGGCGCTCTGCGGAGGGCCGCCGTCATCCATCAGCTGGAGTAAGAAGAGCTGAGAAAAGGCTGCGTCACTCTGCTGCTCCTCATGAGAACACACCTTCTTCACGTCAAGCTCACAGAGAAATGTAACGTGGAGGAGAGCGTGTATTATTCTGCCCTGACGTGTTGTGTCGACTCCTCTGGGGATTCGTTTCTTGCACTCTACTGCCCTCCTGAGACAGAGAGTCCTGTATTTAATAGAACCTGAAGCCTCCAGCAAAATGCTGCTAAATCTTCCCCGAGGCTGGTGAATGGCTGTGAGGCAGGTGTGGTTCAAGACTGGAGTCAGAGAACACGTCGCCTGGCGTGTTCAGACCATTTAAACAGCTGCTGGGATGACAGAAGCCAGCCTCTTTGGTAGATGCTGTTCAGTAGAAAGCGTTTCTGATGACCACACGTGAGTCAAAGCAAAAACATTTCTTAAATCAGGCTTCATGGCCGCATTTTAAAACTGCTTATCACGAACCAGCAGCAGCATCTTCTCCCACTGTAGAAATCATGCAAAGATCACTGAGGTTATTCTAACACATCATGGGCCACATTCACAATCAGCTGAGTTCATTTCCTGCAGTCTGCTGCCCTCTACTGACACGATGACTCGCAGTGTAATAAGAAGCACTGGGGAGGGAAAGTACCAGCTGAACGCTGCTAAATGAAGCTGAAGCTGAGGAGTCTGTGTTGGCAGGAGGCGAGGAGGAGGAGGAGGAGGAGGAGGAGAGCTGCCGTGAGAGACTTTATGTTTAGTGTTAACTCACTTTTTAATATTCTTTAAATATTATTTCTTATTCTACCACATGAGGTGGGGGTGCAACAGCTTCTTCAGAGAGCTGACTAATAATATCTGATGAATTATTATTATTATCTGATTAAATGACATTTTGAGTGAATGAGTTTTACTGGACATTAACTTCTTCATCATTTTCTTTTCTTTGCTGTAGGAAGAAGACTGAGGTAGTAAATGTGTTATAGTGTTTTATCTGCAGAGTTGACGTCCGGCGTGTTGAGCTGCCATCAGACGAACATGCAGACGCTGCAGGTCGCAGTGCATCATTCAAAGAGACTCGCTTCAGGCTTCAGATGCTTTGGATTTTGTTATTAGAAAGAAATTCCCTCCTTGTATATTTTCCACTGAAGTGAAGCTGTTTTCACTGCCTTTATATGAATCCAGCACTTCCATGTTATTAATGGACTGACATGCAACACCTGCTACATGTCCGTCTGTCCTAGGACAAGGATCCATCTCCTGATGCTCTTCCTCCCAGTCTGTGTCTGGATGAGGCTGTAAGGACGGACTTCAACCCTCTGAGACAACTTCAATAAATAAACTTGACTTGACGTTACTGTACCTGACTGTACCAGACTACACCAGACTACACCAGACTGTACCGGACTGTACCGGACTGTACCAGACTACACCAGACTGTACCAGACTACACCGGACTGTACCAGACTGCACCGGACTGTACCGGACTGTACCAGACTACACCGGACTGTACCGGACTGTACCAGACTACACCAGACTGTACCAGACTACACCAGACTGCACCAGACTGTACCGGACTGTACCAGACTACACCAGACTGTACCAGACTACACCGGACTGTACCGGACTGTACCAGACTGCGGTTCTGCTCTGAAGGCTGAAACCAGGAGACGGCCTGCAGCCAGCCTCCATGATGACGACCCTGAACGAGTACTCTGCAGCCGAGAGGGTCTCTGACATGTCAACATGTCGGCTACAGAGTCCTGCAGTCAGGACTCGTCATCAAATATCACTCCCTGACCTTAGATCAGTCTCAGTGACACTTTGTTATTGGTGCTATCGATCCTCTGACTTTTCATCTAGCGCCACCAGCAGGTCAGCGTGTTAAACAGCTGCAGAACTACAGACACGCAGCCTCAGCTGGAGTCTGTGACTCTGTGATTATCACACGTCAGCTGTGAGAGCCGAGAGTCGTCCGACCTGAACCAGAACACGAGTCTTCAGCTTAATGAAAGAGGCCCGCGGACAGAGAACGTTCACACAGCTCACACAACGTTCACACAGCGTTCAGACAGCGTTCACACAGCGTTCACACAACGTTCACACAGCGTTCAGACAACGTACACACAGCGTTCAGACAGCGTTCACACAACGTTCACACAGCGTTCACACAGCGTTCACACAACGTTCACACAGCGTTCACACAACGTTCAGACAACGTTCACACAGCGTTCACACAACGTTCACACAGCGTTCAGACAACGTTCACACAGCGTTCACACAACGTTCACACAGCGTTCACACAGCGTTCAGACATCGTTCACACAGCGTTCACACAACGTACACACAGCGTTCAGACAACGTTCAGACAGCGTTCACACAACGTACACAGCGTTCACACAGCGTTCAGACAACGTTCACACAGCGTTCACACAACGTACACACAGCGTTCAGACAACGTTCAGACAGCGTTCACACAACGTACACACAGCGTTCACACAGCGTTCAGACAGCGTTCAGACAACGTTCACACAACGTTCACACAGCGTTCACAACGTTCACACAACGTTCAGACAACGTTCACACAACGTTCACACAGCTCATACAACGTTCACACAACGGAGATGAAGAGTGTAGTGAGTTCTCCTCTTCATCATGATGTGATGCAGCGATGATGACGTGACGTTCTCCTCTTCATCATGATGAAGGAGCTCACTGCTGTGTGGTTGGCTGCCAGGCTTTAACAAGGTGAGTCAGCCTGTCAGGTTTCCTTTCATTGATTCACTCATTCAAGTTGAAACCTGTCGGTGACGTCACCCCCCCCAGTGAACACCAGGTGTAAACTGCCAGCAGGGTCTCCCACACTCACCAGTTCAGGGGCTTTTAATTATGTTGAGTCATGTTTATGGTTTTGTAAGAAAACGTTACTCAGCTGTTTGTTCTATTTTAATACTCAGTGAATATTCATATAATAACACATAAGACGAGGAGCTGAGCAGGAGGTTGTTGCCCCCCCCCCCCCGCAGACACTCTGAGTGAATGACTTTCTGTCTCTTTGTGGTTCATGTGAAGAACTTTGGATTCTCAGATGAACTGAGAGGGAAACAATCTGCGGGGGGAGACGTCTGAGAGGACGAGGCGGATCATAACAACCCACTCCTCCGTGGTGTCCTCCTCTTCCTCTTCCTCCTCCTCCTCCTCCTCCCCAGGGCGTCTCGTGCCTCTCTCTCAGTCGGACCGGCACGCGGCTTCAGCTGGGTCTCGTTCCATTCCTAAGAGAGACGGTTTGTAGATTATAGAGTGAGACCTCAGACCAGTAGAGAGGCGGGAGAGAGACATGTGAGACGGATCAGACCCCGTCCCGGTTTCCTCCTCCAGTGTTTTTGCGCGCGGCGGACCGCGCAGAGATGGCCGCGGTGCGCCCGGAGCGGAGCGCCCTGCCGCGGCTCTGCTTCCTCCTCCTCCTCCTCCTCCTCCTGCTGGGGGTCTCGGCGGCCTTTGACCTGGTTCTCCTCCACACCAACGACGTGCACGCGCGAGTGGAGGAGACCAGCAAGCACTCCGGGAAATGCGGCGGCAGGGGCGGGTGTTTCGCCGGGGTCGCCCGGAGAGCCACGATGATCCAGAGGATCCGCAGCTCCGAGAGCAACGTGCTGCTGCTGGACGCCGGAGACCAGTTCCAGGGGACCGTGTGGTTCAACTACTACAAGGGGGCCGAGGCTGCACATTTTATGAACAAGCTGCGTTATGATGCCATGGTGAGAAACACAGATCTCTGATCAGATTCGACCTCTGACAAGACCCGGAGATATATAATAATAATAATAATAATAAGTATTATTACTTTATTCCAGTCCCACTGTAACATCATCACCATGATATTTTACAGTATTCAGGTAAAGGTACAAATATTCTATTAGTCCTAAAGTCAAAACTAAAAGTACAGAAGAAGAAAGGTGAACTGTCAGTAAAGAGGCCAATAGGAGCAGTTTGATATTAGCATATATCTCCTGTAGTGATCAATAATATTCCTGCTCACATGGTTTCTCTTCTTCTCTGCCGTTAACGTTCATTCATATTAAGACTGTTGTATTTGTCTTTTGGCGCTTGGTTGGTTTATTTGTTGTCCCACAAAGAAGAACTAACTTTCAGAAGGATAAAAAACAAACCGTGTTCGTCTGTAGGAGGCTGGTCGTCATGGTGATTTAATGATGACAAATGTCAGTAAAACCACCGCAGATAAAAGCAGAAGGGTCTCAGATGAATGAGACTTTCCTCTGTGACAAGCTGAAGCTGATTTATTGATCCAGGCCTAAAAGCCTCCGTCCGTTTAATTAGCTTAATAGCAGCAACTCGTTTTAATGGATCCTTTTAATCTGCATCAGGATTAGAGACGAGACTTCAGACTGTCTTTAGCTCTGGATGGAGGATGGATCCTCCACAATGAGACGTTTGTGTAGAAAGTGGCCCGTGTACGGTGGCCACGAGAGTTCAAACGCATTGCAACTATAGAAAAGCAAATGAGGAAAAGGTCTTCACCACTTTGACAACATCTGGGCACACGAGCACATTAAGAATTTCATTTGAAAACATAAAGAAATGTAGAAATGTTGTTTCCACAGTATAAGCTTCATTTATCTTTGACAGAGTAAACAAGTCATAAACAACGTCTGGAGTCACTTTTTCTTAACTTTCCTGTCGGATGTCAACATCCCTCTTCAGCAGGGAAACAGTTCAGTTTCCCGTCGCTGGATATGATTTATATTCTTTCTCTAGTTTGGTTATTCAGAAAGCTCCAGAGTTGAACTAAACTAAGACTAACATGCTCAGTGTTGTTGGGATCAGAAATCTCTCAGCTCAGTGAGGTCAAAGGTCAGCGTCTGGCCGACATCGGTGTTCTGAAGTCTTCTGAATCGAAGCGGAAAAACAGAATAGCATCGCTAACAACGTTCTGCTAACCCTGTAACAAAAATTTTTTTTTTCACAATAAAAGCCCGCTGGTTCGCCGGTGGAAAGCTTTTATTGCAGTGAGAGCAGGACGTGTGTGTTTAGCTGAAGCATGAACAGTATGTAGGAGGTCAACACAGTGTGAGCATGAACATCAAGAAAACCAGTTACAACTACCAATCAGAGTGCTTGAATATAATATTTTGCATTCCTCAGAAGAAATGAGAGATTTCGATATTAAAACTCATCTGCAGAATCTACAGAAACTGGTCTGAGAGTCTGCGTGGGACTGAAACCAGAACATCTGAATGTCTTTCTGCAGTTCTCTGTTTGACTTTCCTTTGTGGTTTTCAGGCTTTTGGAAATCATGAGTTTGATAACGGAGTGGAAGGACTCATGAAGCCCTTCATGGAGGAGATCAGGTGTCCCGTTCTCAGCGCAAACATCAAACCAGACCAAACTCTGGCCCAGACGTTTGGCAAGTCTTATCTACCTTACAAGATATTAACCGTTGGCAGTGAGAAGGTGGGCGTGGTGGGATACACGTCACGGGAAACTCCGGCTCTGTCCAAACCCGGTGAGTGGACCCGGATCTGGATGATTCTCATTGTTTTACGGCTCGTCTGAAGACCTCCACGCTGTTAAACTCACACAGTTTCCTCTCCAACTGTTTCTAAAACTAAAAGTAAAAGATGCATTAATGTGTTAATATACTGCTGGGTAGCTTCACTTTGAATACTTTTGTTTAATTAATCTGAATCTGCAAAGTAAGTTGTCAGATAAATGTAGTGAAGTAGAAGTAGAGAGTAGCAGGAAGTGGAAATACTGCACGCTTGTTTCTGAAGTCATGAAGCAGATTCATCAAGCAGGAGGTCAAGCAGGTGGTGTGAGGAGGTGATAATAACGTTGTCTGACACCTGAACAGCGTTTAACACCTTTAGAGCCTCATCAGGCAGCAGAAACAGTAGCTGCTGCGATGTGTTCGATGCTATTTAGGAGCACAGGAAGTTTCAGTGAAGGTCAAAGGTGACAGTTAGTGGAAACAGTAACAACACGTTGACACCAGCAGGAAGTCCATCAGTCATGTTTGGGCCGACGGGGTGACGGCTGAGCTAACAGCTACGACGGACGTTTGTACACAAATGTATAAAAGCTCTAAAGGATTTCGTGGGGAAGGACTCACCACAGGAAGGCTCAGGCAGGTATTGATCCATTAGACAACGTCTGATTGGCCAGATATCGATCCTTAGGATGAGCTCGGGACATTATTTTGTACATAAATGATATATTCATTAAGGTTTCCAAAATATTAGATATCATTTTATTTGCAGATGATACCGTTTTATTTAGCTGTGGTAAGAATCTGAAAGAACTTTTGGATATTGTGGACAAAGAATTGAAAGTTTTTTGATGTTAACAGACTTGCTGATTGTGATAAGATAATAAAGTATGTAAACATGTAAATTATGTCAAAGCAAAAATGTCGGAATACTGTTATTATACTCTATACTGTTGACTTACTGTATACTGCGCACTGTATTAGTGTTGAAGTGTGATGAAATACATAAAACAAGAGACCATAAGAAGTAAGAAAACTACTTCTCAGAACCAACAAACCTGCAGTTCATTAAACTAAAGGCTCCAAAATTCAGACACTGGAGATTTCAAAAGTTATCTAAAAACAAAGGGTCAGGACTGAAAATGTGAAAATAATTGAATAGATTTGTGTTTGTTGCCTGTGCAGTTGAACAGATGTTGTGTTTCTCACCCGTCCTGGTTGCCGTTCAGGACCTCACCTGCGCTTCGAGGACGAGCTGAGCGCCCTGCAGCTGCAGGTGAACAAGCTGCAGACGCTGGGGGTCAATAAGATCATCGCTCTGGGTCACTCCGGCTTCACTGTGGATCGGGAGATCGCCAAGAGGGTCCGCGGGGTGGACGTCGTCATCGGAGGACACACCAACACTTTCCTCTTCACAGGTAGGCAGGAGAACCCAGCTGTTCACATCTGTCGTGTCTTTGTTCTACTATGAATTACAACTAGGAGACAACATGGACGTTACGGCCTGCGGACATTCAGTTCGTCAGATTATAACTTAACATCTTCACGTGTTTTTCAAAGAGCAGAAAGTGTCCGTTTGTCCTGCACGTTGTTTCATTTCACCCTCCTGCAGAGTCTGAACGCTCTGTGAGTCTTCGTACTCGTGGTTCCCTCCAGAGTAAACACGCTGTCGACGCGACTGTGGTCTCCATAAATAACTAAAAACTAGTGTTTTATATCAACAGTGGCTGAGCAGGCAGAGGAAGTGGGTGTCTGGTTTGGACCTCAGGCCACAGAAACTCCTTGTTTGGACTTCTTGAAGCTGACAGTGATGCATTCAAGACCCGATGTGTCCAGATGTGTGCGTTAAAATTCAGTTTAACCTACAGACAGAAGGCAGAAACATGGACTTCAGAGATCTTTAATAGTCTTTTCTCATTTGCTGCTGTCCCTTTTCTTACATTCTGACAAGCTGAATGTCTGTTAGTTATTTAAAGACGCATTTTTCACAGGTTTTATAGATAATGATTAAACAAATAATCATCAGCTCTTGTCAACACGTCTCAGAGCACACCGTTAGTCAACAAGAAGACAACAGGCAGTTATTTAAAGGACTGAATGAAGCCGCAGCGTCTGAACAAAGTGTTGTCAACGCACATTAATACCTGGGCCTGAACACACCGCAGCCTTTAATAGCAGATGACTCCCAGACGGAGACCAGACCAGGATTTCTTGTTTGAAAGAGATTTTCTAAACCAGCAGTGAGCAGCACACACACACACACACACACAGTAGCTGACATGTTGTGGAGGACTAAAGAAGTGTGTTCAGAAACACGTTTTAGTGCCAGAAAATCATTTCCTTCACTTGTTCTCGTCTGTGTGACGTTAAGCTCCTCACAGTCGACTCATCAGATTAAAGTGATTTCGTCGCCGTCAGTCGGAGGTGAGTCACTGTGGAAGTGTGTTGTTGTTGTGAAGCAGACATTTAACGATGTGTTCAAAGACTCCCTTGAAGTGATGAAAACATGGGCTTCATGGGTCTGTTGTAAGTATGAGCTGCGATGCGAGTGGTGCTTCACCGATCAGTCCACTTAGTTTTACTGATTATTGACGAGCAGACGAAGAAGAAAAGATATAGCCGAGGTGTTGGCTCAATGCAATGAACATTTTCTGACGTGTTATAGATTAAACGATTGAGCAGGTTAATCTACAATGAGCATTCCTCCCTACTGTAGTATTATTGGACAGATAGTTTTCATCAGAGAAACCTGCGTGACTTTACAGTCGGTTCTAAATCTGCAAATCTTTCCTTCTGTTTTTCAGGACCGCCTCCTTCCTCTGAGGTCCCGGCGGGTCTTTATCCCTTCATGGTGAAATCAGACGACGGGCGGCAGGTTCCTGTCGTCCAGGCCTACGCCTTTGGAAAATATCTGGGTTATCTGAAGGTGACCTTTGACGAGGCTGGAAATGTAGTGAAGTCCACAGGAAACCCCATCCTGCTGGACAGCAGCGTGCCACAGGGTGAGGACAACTGGACTAATCCTCCTCCGCGTTTTTCATTCTACAGCATCAAAATAGCTGCAGCACAACATGTAACACAGACTTATCATGATATAACGCTGAGTTATTACCTCCTACTGAAACTGAATGTCCTCTCCAGATCCTGAAATTCTTGCCGACGTGGAGGAATGGAAAAAGAATCTGGCCAATTACTCGTCTCGGGTGGTGGGAAAGACTCTGGTCTTCCTGAACGGGACCACTGAAGAATGCCGATTTCGGGAATGCAACCTGGGAAACCTGATCTGTGATGCCATGGTGAGTCTTTAACTCCATCTAAATGGTCTAAAACAACTGGACTGAGACCCGCCTGGGGACGAGGGTCTCTTCTGGTGCAAAGCAGAACAACCACGGGGATTCTGTCAAGGACCCGATCTCAACCTGTGTACGCGCTGTATATATTTATACAAGGTCGCTTCATATAGCTCATGTTCCCTTACAAACACGGCAGATAAAAATAAAGCCCATTCTGCTCTCCTTTATCCAGATCGACAACAACATCCGACTCCCGGACGACGTCCAGTGGAACCACGTCAGCGCCTGCGTCTTCAACGGAGGAGGCGTCCGCACGTCTATTGACGAACACACCAGGAACGGTTCGTCTCTGATTTCCGTGGAGGCGATTTAAAGCCAGAGCAGAATCTCACATTCAGAGCCGGGAAACAGATGACTCTGAGGAAAAGGATCACTGGGTGTTTTCTGTAAAACAATTAGTGCTGAAGGTTTTGTCGGAAGAAGCTGAAACAGCGTTGATGTGTCGCCTGTAGGTTCGATCACCATGGAGGACCTGATCTCCGTCTTACCTTTCGGAGGAACCATCGACCTGGTGCAGCTGAAGGGCTCCACGCTGAGGAAAGCTTTCGAACACTCGGTGAAACGATACGGCCAGAGCAGCGGAGAGTTCCTCCAAGTGTCCGGTACCTTTATTTGTCCGTCATTTCCGTCTGTATATATATCGTATCGTCTTTGGGATGTTAGGACACTGAAGTGCTGAGGTCACATGACTACTGTGAGTTTTAACTGTCTGGTTCATTTGCCATTAAAACATCTGGACCTGTCAAAGAGACAGAACCAGGCTAGCGGTCTCTAGACAACACACCTGAGCTTTGGTCCGTGTCTCGATGAGTCGGACTCATGATGTCTCCGTGTCCTCCGACAGGATTTCATGTAGAGTTTGATGTCTCCGGACCTCCGGGGAATCGCGTGAAGAGCCTCAGCATCCTCTGCACAAAATGTCGAGTTCCTCTCTACGAACCCGTTGACGACGAGACGGTTTACAAAGTGGTGCTGCCGTCCTACATGGTGACGGGCGGAGACGGATTCTCCATGATCCCGGACGAGATGCTGAAACACGACAGCGGTGAGATGTTTGTTTTGTTTTATTGTAACCTGCTCGTCGTAGCTGATGTGGAGACGTGACGTTTTCTTTGTCTTTCCTTCCAGGTGATTTGGACATTTCGGTCATCTCGAACTACATCACGCAAAGAAAGAAAGTTTATCCGTCTGTCGAAGGACGCGTCAAGATCTACAACTCAGCTTCTGGACTGCGGGGACAAACTGCTCCCCTGGTTTTACTGGTTTCACTGGGGCTGCTTTGGACTCTGTGTGGGAGCATGTAAGGCTGACTTTACCCAGAAACACAAGAGGACAGAAAAAGGTTTTTAACCAGACTGCACGTGAACTTGAAGAATCGTGCGGGACTGAAAAATATCAGAAATATCATTTCACTTTACTTTTAATTCTATCTTAAGTATTTTAAAACAGAAGGAAAGCTCGAGTAGCCAAGTTCTCTCAAACAATCCTGTTGGGAGTGTCTTGAAACTCCATGTGGACTGAGTTTGGACAAAACAGCAAAGGCGACTTAAAAGCTGCAGTTCCTGCTTCAAAGAAACAGACGGACTATTGAGTTGAGCGGAAATCCCCGAACTTCTTCACTACTTCACACGTTTCTTTGGTGGCAGTTTGAAAAGTCTCGATGCGTCATGAAGGTATTGGGCCTTTGAGAGGCTCCGCACTCTTTGCCCATTTGTAATGTTAAACATTGTTTGGCTCCAGTAACTGACGAGACGCCGGCCGCAGCATTTTCAACATTTGAATTTGTCCAATACTTATTCGTCCAAAACGAATGACATTCCAGCCTCAGCTGTTTACTGCTAATAAGCTAAACAAAGTTGGTCAACAGAGTGTAGACGTTGTGAGGATGTTAGCATGCTAATGTTAGCATTTATCTCAAAGCACCGCTGCGTCAGTACATCGTCACAGAGCTGTAGACTCAGCATAGTGTATTAACTGAACGCTGCCTCCATTTTACTTCTAATTACCGCCAAATTACACACAATCACAACAGAGTAGACGGGAATGACTCTCAGATGTTTGTCTGTGGTCGTATAAACAGTCTTCAAACTTAATTGTATGTTGGGTTTTTGGAAACTTTTAGTCTCAGACATCAACAAAACTACAACCTCATCAGTTTTAGATTTCAGTTTGTTCTCATAATAATAATGTGTACATAGAAAAAGTCACTAAAACGTGAGACAGAAATAGTTGCTACACGTTTGCTAAAGGTTTGTACACGTGCCATGGAAAACATGACATTAACGAAAGATAAATATTTATTAGTTTTATGAACAGTATGTCTGGTTCTTTAACACCGAGCTGGCTCCATGTTTACACAATGTTCCAGTGTGACTGTAGTTTCTGTTACATAAGAATGATCTCACCGGAGATGTTTGCTTATGAATATTATTCTGTGCCAGTAAATATCATGAGCCAAATGCTGCTTCATGTCTGAGTTACTTTCAGTAACGATGTCCAGCTGCGACTGCGAGCTCCAGTTCTTTTTCTCTGGTTTTGTTCACGTGAAGCTTCGTGAAACTTGATTCGCACGAATATCTTGCACGTTAATTTGGACTTGTTGTGGAAATAACTTCACGGGAAACTTGATATCTGAGAGGTGAGAAAGACTCAAACAGAGGCTGCTCTTCTGTCTGTAACATCCAGAGCTGCTCTGTGAACAAGGCGTCCTCTGTGTGAGGCATCTCCCAAACAACGCTGGCTGCATGTTAATGCTCGGGGACTCCTTATTAATCAGTTCACTGAGCGCCTCCACAGCTGGCAGCGGCCTGCACCACATGAGCTGCCAAGTGCTGGGAAACAACCACATTAAGACTCAGTGGAAACCGTCTGCTTCCCTTTACTGCAGTTCTGAGAAGAGACGGGGGCAGTTTTTCACTGTATCTTTAAGCTCAGTCGGCTCTGCGGTCAAACCAGCTCACTCTGAGGAACGTTGACTGTGATTCACCCACTAAACAGCATCTTTCCTCCGTTTTAGTTGTCCAGGTTTGCAGGTTTCTTCTACAGTGGAGGGGCATGGACTTGAGTTTGTGGTGATAGAAACATTTTCCTGCCCCATGTCTGTCCCCGTGTCTCTGGATAACCTGAAGACAGACCGTCCCAATGGAAACCGTTGGCCGTGTGTTCTGTGGATTCTAAACTGTTCGGATGTTTGCGTCATTGAAACACCATCTGAACTCATTTCACTTAGAACGAGCCGTAAGCAAACTGCAGCAGGGCGTCGAGTTTGTAAAAAGTTCCCTCTTAGGAATCACAAGTGTCGTGTTTTTATGAGTCACCCTGGAAGTTTGTTCCACTGCAGGTTTCCAAAGGACATTGTGCAGATTTTGCATCAGTTTTTGGATAATTTAAGAAAACAAGAAAGAAACAGATGTGTACAAAATGCTCATGTCACTGTAACACGTTCTTGCAGTAGTTCCAGTTTTGGAACCACACAGAGTCCATAATCCTACAGCAGCTTCAGAACTGACCGGTAAGATATCAACTAAACTTTGTTTTTTAAACTTAAAAAAAGGTTTCACACAACAGCAAGACAACATCTGCTCTTGCAAAATGATTCCTGGCATCAAAGCGACTCCATATTTAATTTTATTATTTCGTAACTTGTGTTTTTTGGAAGGACTGAAGTAGAACAGTTTGATTTCACAATAGTTCATCTGAAGAAAGAAAAAACTGTAAATACTTTAACCCTCAAACTGACAGAAATATCAGGACAGATTTCAGACACGTTTCATTTTGGATTTTCCAAAGAAAGATGCAGATGTTGTCTCGTGTGGTGAAAGAAAAGAGGACAGACGGGCGTTATCTGTAGTGACATCAATAAATATATATCTTTATTAGTGCATTAACATACATTGGAATGTAAAAGTGATCCAGAGGGAGTATTGCAGGTCCAGGATCCAGGATCCAGGAGATGTGTGGTTAGTGTTGTCACACGATGATGGCTTCCTTCGCTCCCTGCTGAGGACAAAACGTCAGCATGAAACACAGCTTCACTTTAACTGTTGGCTCACATCCGGCTGTTTATCGGTTCTACCATGCTGATGTTTCAGCTTCTGAGCTTTAGAGGTGTTGGTAACTGTATTTTTCCAATTATGGGGAAAGGTAGGCTAGCTGTTTCCACCTGCTTCCAGTCTTTATGCTAAGCTAGGCTAACCACAGCTTGAGTCTACCTTTGTACTTGCACTGATCGCTCTCGGAAAGAAAGCAAATAAGCGTACTTCCTGAAATTCTTTTTAAACAATTATTCATTTAAACAGAAGCAAAAACACTTCGGATCTACTGAATACATTGATGCCAGTTGCATCATGGGATGTTACACAATCGGCGCTGGTTTAATAATAATGAAGCGACATCACCGCGGAGCATCTTGTTTGTCACCAACACCTGCACTGAATTTAAATATGAATAGGAAAGTTAAACTGCACAAACTTTATATTTAAACATCTTTAAATCTTTCTGATGCGTTTGCTTCCATCAGCTGTTTTCAACTGTTAGTTACACGTGATGGTGATGGTTTTTAGGGATTTACCTGAATGCAGCTTATTCTCTTATAAACTCTCCCTCCTCTACCACTGTTTAACGTTCCCAACCACAACACAGCGAGCCGAATCTCTTCCTGTAGTATTTCTTTACATTCTCCACTGTCACTTGTTTACCTTGCAGAGTTCAGGGAAAAGCTCCTGCACGGCGATGTCCAGCAGGACGTACGTCATCTGAGGACACAACAGCAAAACAAGGTCCCTTCGGTTAGAGAGGACGCCTGGAGGCGGGATCAGACTGTGACCAGTATTCATTTAAAACAATCACTGAGATTTGTAATACAGGAAACTAAGATACAAGAGAGTAACTGGAATCTTATTTGGACTTTTAGTTGTTCTTAAACTGTATGTGAGAGCAATGTGTCTGAGTATTGAATGTTTGATCAGATTATTAATCTGCTTCTGTTAGAAAAACATGTTTATATTCCTCAAAGAAAGCTTGTTGTTCAGCCTGATGTGTTAGTCAGTAAATACACCTGTCAGTACAGAAACATGAGGTACAAAAAGAGGAACATTCTCAGAAACATGTGCTGAAAACAGAGAAACTGGGAGAAAAGAGGAACAGTGGTCAGAAGTCAACTCTCAGTGGGAACTGAAAGGCAGAAGTTTTCACACAAGGTAGAATTTAAGATCCTCCTCTCCGTATTCTGGACTCAGTAAACAGCTGTTCCACTGATCGGGAGGACTGCTGGCCGACGCCAACAGCGGAGGTTTGAGAATATTCCTGAAATATTCCTGAAATATTCCTGAAGGTTTTCAGTTGACCTGCTTGTTGAGGAGAGGCTGCTGGAACCCGTCAAACAGGAGCCGGATGCCTTCGTACTTTGCCTCCTCGCCGATGCACTTTCCCACAAAGTCTGAAATCAAACACGCACACACTTTAAATTCATGACCTGTCTGAAGTCTTGGCAGCCTTGACTATAACAGTAAGGAGCGGTGTTAGTATTAGTATAATAGAGTGGGAGCTCGTGTTGGTTTCCCGTCTGCAGCAGCCACTTCATGCTTTGACATCGGTTCCCTCCACGTTTCCACTTACCGGGAAGAACCTTGCTTATGTGACACCATGAAAACTGACCTGGTAAATACTTCATCATCTCCTCAAACGTCTGCTTGGCTCTGGTCTGCTTGTCCTCTGTGGTTCGCTCCTCGCTGTTCTCACAGAAGACGGCGTCTGCGGGAATAAATCACAACACGTCAGTCAGTCAGATTTCTCCCTCAGACCCCGCCGTCAGGAGACAACTCAAACATGACTGCAGACAGCGCATCTTACAGGATGTTCAAACACAAACTCTGTCCTACCTCTGAGCTGAGTGATGAGGGACACCATGTGGTGCTCCTGGAGGATCTGCTCCAGCTTGGACTGCATGTACTGGTCCATGTAGGCTTCGAAGGTGTTCTTGAACAGGATCCTCCCTGCGGCCAGGACGTGGTGCAGCCAGTCCGACATGTGGAACACCGCCCGACCTGTGGGTCAAAACACAGACTGAGAGGAAGCTTCAATACACTGTAAAAACACCCCAAAATGAGTCTGCGCTCTTTGTGTCTGTAGGGCAGCACGGACCGCCAAAAGGTCTGCTGGAAGAAACCAAATTATTGCAGCCGTGCTGACATCACCACTGTTACATCTCAGAGACCACGGCCGGCACTTACCGACGTACAACATGTAGTCGTACATGCCGTCAACGGTGACCATCTCCAGGAAGTAGTTGGGGTTGTGCTTCCACTCCCAGCTCTCCGACAGGTTTGCGTTGTTCTTGAAGAGCTGGTTGAAGAGCTGCGAAGGGAATTATCATGAAGTTAACGTGGTGGCATATATTCAACTTTATGAAAATGATGTAGCATCAAGCTGAGGCATGAACACCTCAATATAATTCATAATATTAGTTATAGTTTCCCCCCTTCTTCCTCCTCACGTAGTTTCACCTTGCTCCACTGTCTGGCCTGATAATATTCTGCATCAGCTCACTCCAACTCTTTTGTGAAGCTACATGATGTTAAATGGAATATTTTCATCCAAGAATGTTTTTATGGCTGCTTCATTACATCAGATATAATATTCAGCATTTTAAATGACGTTCTGTGGGTTTAAACACTGTTGCGACCTTCATCACCAGCTTTAATTCTATTATTATTTTAATTATTAACACAGACAGTTGCAAACTACTTAAGTGTTTATTTCTGGACGTCAGTTAAACCTTTTAACAGTCTTTACAGAGCGAACAGTACTCGCTTCCTGCCGACACATTAAGGTTTATCGTACCGACACATCAACCTCTCCCTCCCTGAGGGCAGAGGAAATTCTTTCCCTCTCAGACCTGATAAAAAGGGACTCTTTTAAACTCTCTGTGGACGGACAGGAAAGCTCCACGAGATAAAGTGTTAACAACACTGACAGACACACAGCAAACACGCTGCTCTTATTCTGTTTGACCTTCTTGTTGTTCTCGGCGGAGGGGCTGAGGATGGTCAGCTCAGGCCTGCTGGGTTTGGGTTTGGGCGACTCGCAGGAGTTGAAGAAGGACTGGATGAACGGCTCCAGGTTCTGTCCTTTCTGGAAAGCAGACGTCAGGAAGTTTCACAGTGACCTCAGAGACGGTGTACTTTTAAAAGGAACTGTTGTTCTACTACCACATCAACTCAACTACTACTAAAGTAGAATAAACTGTGTTTTATAATGAATCATCTGCAGTTCTGAAGTTAAAATCTAATTTCATTTAAATCCTTGGAAGAGGGTGATATATTCCCAGCAAGCAATCGTTTTAAAATCACAACGCAGCTGGGAGAATAAAGAGGGCAGCTACATAACAACCCCCCAGACTATTCATCAACTCCTCTGATTTAAAGGAAGTCTCCTCCCTGCTTCACCCTATTACACACCACACAGCATCCACAGCGACCTTGTTCCTGAGAGAACAACGGTAACAATCAGAGGTTTCCCTTCTGTGGTTTTTGGCTCACAGTGACATCTGGAGTAGACGCCGCTGTGCGACGCCGCTGTACAAACTTGTAGCTAATAAAACGACATCGACATCGTCCTCTGAGGAGTGTGATACATTCACACGTGGATCTAAAATCCCATAAACTCCTTTTAAGCAGAGTCACATGTTTGCTGGTTTAAGTCTTACAAAGAAAAGCCTTGGTAGGCAGGTTTCACAAAGGAAGGTATAAAAAGTGACAGATGTCTGTAGTCTGTTAGCTTAGCTTAGCATAAAGACTGGAAACTGAAGAATGTACTGTAGGTAGGTAAGTGTGCATGGAAATAAGGACATTATTAATCATCATTTCAGCTCAGGAGGGACTCACCTCTTTTATCAGCTTCCCCGGTACAGACTTGAAAATCTTTCCTGTAAAACAAAAACTCAGTTAACAGTAAACATTCAGGAGGAGGAGGAGGAGGAGGAAAAGGTCAAGGTAACAAGTACTAAAAGAAAAATGGTGATATTTAGAAGGAGCAGGCTCTTCGTCAGCAGGCCTGCTTTAGATAAAAATGACCCAATTTATCAATGGACTGTTGTATGTACAGACAGAAGTGTGGATGTACTGATACACGACATATTTTGAAATGAATCTCAACCAGCTGAGTTTGCTGAGATGGATATTTAGGAGTAAATAAGATTTAAAAGTATACGATAGTTACATGAATATGAAAGTGTAAGCTTTGTGGTTATTCTTGCACAAGTTAGGAGCTTTGGGGGATCTGTACCCCATTCGCCCCGATCACCACAGTGTGAAGACTTCATATCTCTCCAACACTGACAACACTGCAGCAGGATTCATACTCTGCAGATGTCACCTGGATCAGTAACGCTTCAGAGGAAGAGGAACTGTATCATGTGGACATACCCAGGTTGACGTCAGGCAGCATTCTGTCCAGGAACTGAGACTCCATGCTGTGAGGAGACAGGAAGTCTGCCAGCAGCTGACTGTTACTGAGCTCTGGATGCTGCAGGAGTCTCTGCACACACACACACACACACACACACACACACACACACACACACACACACACACACACACACACACACACACATTTACAGTTTAGGTATTTAACTTAACTTAAATGACTAAAAATGAATAGAAGTACATGTAATTAAATTTATATTCAGTTCATGAGAGCTACTCCTCTCATCCAACTCCAGGAAGTGCAAATAAACAAGTCCTCAGCACCAAAGCTCGAGCTACTACAGTGACTCATAATACTGTCGAGGTTGAATACCTGTAAATATTCCTCAAATTCTTCCCTTTTTGATACGAGGAACTCGTAATTCTTTGGTCCAATAATTCTTTTGGATGGAAGCTGTGCGTCTGCAAATGTGCCTGAAAACAAAATATAACAGTCAACACAATCATATGCTAGCTAATATTGCCATTCGAATATGGAAATTGTCGCAGCTTACCGTGGAACTCAGTGAGTTTGGATTCCAGTACGTAGAACTCCAGATATCTCCTGTAGACCGACCACCTCTCAGTTTCATGACCAACTGCAGGAAGAGAACATGTCTGACTGATAGAAAGGCCTCATGTAGGGAAGCCGATGCCACCATTGACCTGTTTAGGGTTTACATATTTCCCTTCACTCACCTTCCTTCCTGTCGTTGCGTTCCACGTCGATGCAGAAGACGGGGATCCGCTCCCTCTTGACCTCGTCGTCGTAGATGTCGACGTAGGGGATGGTGATGCTCCAGGCCAACAGGTTCCTCAGGGTCCCCGGTGTGCTGGCCGGCTCGGCGGGGGAGTCGTCCTCCATCACGACGGTCGCCTCCTCCACCTGCATGAACGCCGAGAGCCAAACCAGGGAACCAATAAGAACGTTAACACTCTTTGAACTTTGGGTTTAACTTCTTGCTGAGGAGATAAACATAAAACAAAGCAGCACATTTCTTAAATGAAATGTAAATTTAAAAAGACAAACCACGTGTTTATGTTTTTAACACATTTAAAGTTGAATAAAATATGTAACAAACCAGTTCATGTGGCAAAATGATGTCGGAGTCCAATCGATGTGATCAATCAGAATCAGAATCAGAAATACTTTATTGATCCCAAGAAAACAAACAGGAGTGACTGTAACAGGCTGCATGCACAGCCGGCGCACAGATGTATCATTAATATCTAGTGTATTTTTGTCATAGTTTTGAAGAGCTGGGTGATAAAGTGGGTGACAGACGGATTAAATGAGTAGACGGAAGAGATTCTCACCGCAGCTCCACATTCTTCAGGTGATGGCCGCTCAATAATCCTCAATACCAAGAAAGTAAAACATTTTGTAGGATTTAATGTTTACGCACGTGAAAAAGAAACTCACCAAATCATCGTCGAAGTCGTTCATGGCGCAGGGCGGCAGCATGGCTCCCTCCATCGTCGTGCTCTTGAACACGCCCTTGATTTTGCTGCCGATTCTGCTGATCCCGAACGACTCCCCTCGTTTTGACGTGTTTCTGGGGTGAACAGAGAAATATGTTGAAACATTAAGAGTTGTATACATCTGACCTGCATGAGTATTACACAACCGCATAAATCTCGTCTACTCCTTGGACCTCCCCTCAGCTCTGTGTTTCAGGCTCAAAGGCTGGAAAACAGGAGTGAAACAGCACATTCATCTAAAACGTTTGTCAAGTGCCTTGTTGACAGAGCGTTTCACTTTGTGTCATGGCAACTGACGAGGGAAACGTATTGTCTCTGTGTAGTGCACCAGTCATGCAGCAGACGTGCAGTAAAAAAGGACGACTACATGTCTTCACAGCAGCATGTAGTTAGTGAAAACTAATCTCTAATGTTTAACCAACCGCTCGGCATTGATCCGACAAAGTCAATCAGGTGGAGCAGTTATTACTTTCCTGTCCCCACACGAGTGCTGCTATTTTAAAAAAGGACGATAAGCGTGAGAGGTGGTGGATCAATGCCAGTGATTCAAAGATAACTTAACTACCTGAGACGTTCTAAAACGTCCTTTCAAACCTCTTTGGAACAAAAAGTCAGGCGACTCCCAGAGTGTTGATCACTCGTCTCTCCTCCATGTTGGAGACTGTTGTTGGCTGGATGATTGTAACATTTAAGAAATATACCAAAAGGTAATAAACTAGTGTCTTAAATCTTTTAAGTGGTACATGTCAGCGTCAGTTTGAGACACCTGTAGTGTTCAATGCTGTCCATTGTCTCAAACAGGAAGTTAAAATCCAAGTGTGAGCATCAGCATCATAACATGTGAACAAACACAAAAGCTCAGCAGTGGCTCGTGATGTTAGGACGTGTTAAACCTGTTTCTTTCTTATGCTGCATGCATCATACGATGCACTGGTTGTTTGAACGCAGGCAGCAGACTCTGTGAGGCCAGGCAACATGCCGAAGACCTACTTACCTGTTTTCTTCCAAACTGAAGCTATTTCTGGAATAAGATGCAAAAGCAACTGATGATGACAGTTTGGACAAAAGACCTTCAAGGGATCTACACAAACTTCAAACTTGTGTATTCAGAGGGCTGTTCTCATCAGCGCCTCGTCACGTGTTCTCAGAAGTCAAACATTAAATTAAAAGCAAACTAAAAGTCTAAATGAAACAATAATCCTCATCACAAACCTGTTGATTCTTGAGTTCCTTGTTGGAGACTCTGCCCCCCTCAGCAGGTGTCTGAAGTACTGAACACAGAGAGGAGACAGTCAATGTGCAAACTACAACTAAACTAGGATTTAAAGTCCTGCATGCAGCTGAAACGCACAACGTTACATTTACTATACGAGGATTTCTGTAATAACAATCACAATAAAGATCTGTGGTGGAAAAGTTCTCTGTTACAAGCAGAAGTCATGCATTTAAAAGGATGCTTAAGTAAAAGTATTATCAGAAAAGTGTACTTCGTAGTACCAAAAAGTACTCTTTATACAGGCAGAGCAACCTGTCACAGATAAACATGTAAACAGCCGATCAGAGTGGAGCCAATTTTAACTGTTTGATCAATAATAACGCATCAAACTAAAGCTGTCAGATTACTGCAGCGTAATACTTCCCTGTAAAATGTAGTGAAGTAGAAGTACAAAGTAGCATTAAATAGAAGTACTCAAGAAATGTACTTTGTTTCTTTGAAACACTGAAATAGACAAAAACTAAGTGTATATTTTGAATATGTGAACATTTTTTAGGTTTCAGAAAGCTTCCTCGGTGACCTGCAGAGTTTTTTGGGTCTTACTTCGTCGCTGTGGCAGAACATCGGGGTGAAGACTCTCTCCAGCAGAGAGAGGACGTGTTCGTACGCCTCAAACAGGCAGCGCATCGTCTGCAGCTTCACCACGCCGGCGTACGGACCTTTAGCGACTGAGAGGGAGACAGCGTGTGGTCACACGGCTTCACTTTGTGTTTCTGTTCAGAGAGTTTACACCGGAGACAAACAGGAAAGTACTACACACGTCTGAACACAAACAGACCTCATTCTAAACTGTTTACAGAGTAACTCAACACCAGGCTGAACACATCCTGTGGTCACAAGTGTCTGATTTAACCACACCCAACAGTGATGTCACAGGGTGCTGGAGTACACCTGTACATCACTGCAGCCAGGTAAGAAGTTAAACTGTTGGAGCTGTTGAGTTGTTCTTCCTGTAAGTCCAATAATAATTTATCTTCAGACTGAAATGTCAAATATTGATTCATATTCATTATCGGCATCATTCTATTCTGAGCGTCTCCGGTTAACAAATAAAAGGCTTAAACTTCAACAACTGCTGCTACAAACACATTTCCACATGTTAACGTTTAAAGGAAGACTCCATCGATTTGCACCGATTTAAAAACGAAGCAGCAGAGGTCATGATATCCTGACTTTTAGTCCCTAATATGGATCAAGCTCCAAAAACCACTACAATTCCCATAGTGCAACTGAACTGTGTCTCTTCATAGATGCCCTTTTCATTTATAAAAGCTCCTCCAGGTGTTTTAGAAGAAGCACTGACCGCGAGGTAATGACAATCAACATCACAGCCTCTTACTGTTCCTGATCTCCTCCACGATGAACTTGTCGAAGCTGATCTTGTCAATGCTCTCGTCCAGGCAGTAGGTCTCGTAGATGTGCAGCACCTCGCCGTGCAGACGCTGCAGCTCGGAGTCACTCAGCTCCGGACTCAGGATCTTATCGTTAAACTCCTCTGGAGGAAACGACAACAGGTGTCACACAGTCAGAGGGACAGGGACAAGTATTCATGAACAAAGCTCCCACAGGACTCCTTCCTGAAGCATGCCGAGTCCTTCTCTGTGAAGTAAACATGATGCGTCTACCTGTAGAGCCCTTCACCCTCTACAGGATGAGAGAATATGAATGGAAACGTTAAACCTTTCCTTCGTGTTGATCTTGGCGAGCCAGCAGGCTAGCTAACTAACAGTGTTTGAAATTGGAAGGTTAGCTTGAGCTTTATTAGAAGATGTTGTTTTATGCGTGATGGTTGTTCTTACCCACAGCGAGGCAGAACTGCAGCACGTGCACGGCTCCTTCCTGCTTCAGGAAGTTCATGAAACGAAAGAGGAGATCCTGCTGGTCCCTGATCTCCTTCAGCTCCAACTTCAGCACCTGCTCGACCAGAGGGAGACGACTGGTTATCCTCAGTACGGGAAATGTTTCAAAAACATTCAATAAGAACAGAGAGACAGACGCATCGACACGCTGTCTGTTAAGAGGTGGTCAGAAACTACAGTACAAGGTAAGAGGCATTTATCTGCTTTAATTGTTCTTATAACATAATTGTATAATTCCCCCCCGGGGATCAATAAAGTATTTGTGATTCTGATTCTGAAATCTGTCTGTAGTCAATAAGGCCTCTCTCTCAGTGAGGTACTCACAGACGGCTTCTTGTTGCTGACGTCTGCATATTTCTGTAAAAATGGAACCAGACTAGACGGAGGCTCTGAGGCTGCTTCTGGCTGGAGATACAGAAGAGTTTTACAATCAGGATTCAATCAACTGACTTCATAAATACATTAAGACATGGAAGCTGTAGAGAAGCAGTATTGGGATCAGTATTCCTAACGTTCTTTTCACTTACAGGAGTGTCATCAACAAATATCAGCACCATGAGGTTCACAGTGTCCTGGAAGACAAAGGGAGACAGCATGTTACCTTAATGTCCTCATTAAGTAGAATCTTTTATTTTCAGAGTACAAACTGGAAAATGTGTTCCTGTCATAATTAATCAGTTATGTTACTTTAAAGGTCCTTAGTCTGGTTAGTCTGGTTAGTCTGGTTTCACTGTGTAAACTGAACAGTATGACCTGAAGCTTCTTCACCAACATTAATCCTGTTCTACTCACAGGGTCAGCCATGAAATCCATGGTTGGTAACATGACGGATCCGGCCATCACCTCCCGCATCAACAGAGCCAGAGACCTGAACAAAGACAACACACAGCCACCAGTTACCGTCGCTCAGGCCTTCAGATACAAACAGTTAGCTTCCCTCCCTGAATGCACTGACAGTAGTTTACACTGGAAGCTAGCTAAATCCAGACCTAGATGTCACCCAGTAAGTCTCAGCAGGCTGGTTTCTGTCTGCCTACCTGCAGTCTGTTGCTTTGGGGGGCATGACGTAGGGAAACAGCGTCTCAGTCAGCTTCCTCAGGTAGAGCAGCTCGTCCTTCCGGCTGTGCAACGCGATGTGAAGGTCAGCGCCATATTCGTCCAGAGCTGCCTGCTGCAAACCCTCCACGTTCTTCACTGCAGACAAACACAAACAACAACATCAGAGCACAAGCACACAACTGGGCTTAAAGAGCAGGTGAACACGTACCTGCCACAGTTCAGACCAGCATTTTACACCACGACCATAATGGCAAATTTGGATTTATGATATCAGACATTTGTCTTTATATATTTTAGTGTAAATCAACCAAAACACAATAAACAGTATGAACATGGCACAAACACAGAAGGTTACAATCAGATCTGTTGCATTATCAGAGGCTAATCCTTCACATGAAGCTCGGTTTCTGATTCTGATTCTGGTTTAGGTCACCAGAGGTGTTTGTTTCTGTTGGAACAACAGCAGAACCGCTGGCAGCGCAGCTCAAAGTTAAATGCAAAACAAACAAATGAATTTTTTTTTTTTTTAATTTGCCACTTTTTAAAATGCAAAGTCAGCAATTTACAGTTCATATTGTAATGATAACCTCTGCTCATTGGTACCTTTTTCTTGAGCTTTTGCTATAATTTCAATATGCTTCATTGCAGCTTTCATCACTTTGTCTGCAAACACAGCAGGAACATCAACCTGCAAAGACGAAACGTGTCATTTCATTTTTGGAATTAAAACACAGCCTTGAAGATGTATCTGATGGCTGAGGAGTGTTCAGGCATCACCTTCTGAGCCCGGCGGACAAGCACCGATGCGAAGAAGCGAAAGGTCATCCTCAGTTCGTCCACACAGGCCTCGTCATCTGTGATGTCCCTGAACACCAGAGGAGCGAGTTCAACACAACTTCTCCATGTGTGTAAAATACCTTTCTGAAGACAGGAACACACTCACCTGTACCAGGGGAACACAAAGTTCTCCAGGACTAACTCGAACACCTGCAGGTCAGAAGATATACAGAAAACAAGTTAGACAGGTAGAGAGTATGTTTCTCCGTTGCGTTGTCAGAGTAACATCCACACTTTTAATAAATTCATTAATGATTCCTTCCAGGATAAAACCGTCCACTGAGGTACCTCTGCTATTGAAGCGTCCACTTTTGAATGAACCTTCAGGTCCAACCACGGCTGATAGTTTTCAAGGAGCAGCGTCGGCCTGCAAAGAATAACATATTGGAGCGTATTTTCAGTGTGTTCTTCTTGAACGCATCTCAGATCACCACACTGGGAAAACACAGAAATCACAAGGAGCACCAGGGTGACAGTTCACTGAATGTTGTGGGTCTATTATTTATGACCACAGACCAAACTGACTTGACCGGAATGAGATCTTTATCAATCAATCTCCATTTCCTGTCATCTCTCCACTATCGCTGCCGACAAAAAGAGCAGATTTACATGAATGTGTTATACACTCCCTGTCTATTCACCACACACGATCCTGTGAACATACCGGTGACGTTTGCACTTGACCTTCCCGCACACGGCACAGCTGTGGCCCAGAGGAAACAACTCCTGCTCCTGCCGCTGCTGGAGAAGAAGAATCATCCCCTTAATATGTCACACACTATAAACATATCCATAAATATCAAACATAGGTCTCAGCTAAATGTGTCAGACGTCTGACTTACTTTGTTCCTTGGCTTTATGGTGAGGAGGATGTTTGGGAGAAGGGACTCCGGTCCAAGGGAGCAATAGAAAGTGATGACACCAGCCAGGAAGGACCAGAAGACCATCAGGATGTGGATATACCTGGAGGGAGATCACGATACAGCACTAAAAACACTGCATGAATCAGTGTTTCATCTGGGGCTCCTCCTTGTGGTCACTGTGTGAGTATTGCAACTACAGCTATTTGTGATTTTTGTGTTCAAGTTATATATACTGCATCTCTCTTTCAAGGAGTAACATTTTTGTCAAATGCAGCTGTGTACGATAACTGAGTGTCCAAAACATCACAAAGAAAAAGAAACGCTTTGGCACCCCCCCATCACACTTCACTTTGATGCCGACACGACCAGAGTAGGTGGAATTTGTTCTCAGTACAGCATGGTTAAACACCCAGAATGATGTCAGCAGCATTGCACATAGACTGACATAAATATAACCTACCACCCAATAAATAACAATAATATCAATAGTTGTATTTGGGCAAAGAGAAAGCTTCATATTTCAGAGATGATGCCGGGTTTATTCATTGCAAGTTAATCAGAGAAAAGTTTACATTAGTTTATCATTTTCACTATCGATGAATCTGATGATTATATTTAAAAACAAATGCCAATCAATCCCTAAGCTGACGTCTTCAAATGTCATGTTCTGTCCCAAAACATAAAAGTAATCAATTTCTGATTTTATGTGACATAAAAGAAGCAGGAAATGTGTGAATGTGTGAAGAACTACAGATATGATTCATCACTTGTCAGAATAGCTGCAGATTATCTTTCTGTCAGTCTGCATATGGCCTCAGCTCTGGTTTACATCTTGAACCTGACTGTTCTCGTTCTGTTCAGTTCACTTATCAAGAAGCATCAATGTAATAAATAACAATCATTTTCAGGGGCTCTTTGTAACTTTCACTCCTCTAAACACTGGGTTTCATGTCCATCCTCAGTGCTCATCACCAGGGTGAAGAGCCGTGTGCAGGGAGCTACACGTGAGGGGCCTGCAGCTGCAGGTGGGACATCACATGACACACGTCTTCTTCGCACTTTACCTGTTGAGCAGCACCGTGAGTGAGACCATGGACAGCAGCAGAAAGCAGAAGACTGGATACTGACGTCCAGCCTCTCTCAGGACGTCGATCTTCAGTCCCCGCTTCAAATTCTCCAAATACGTTAAAATACCTGCCATCCTTTCAACGGACCTGTTGACGGGAAGGACAGACACCCCCTGTGACAAGCTAACACTTTAAATGCATGTTTCTGTCCGCTTTAATCCCGTCACCCGGGAGAGAGTGAGGTTAACCGTTTACAGTGTGAGCTAGCCCGAGTGCCTTTAGCTAATTTAGCTAACAGTTAACGTTCGCTTCTGACTCACAGCGATAAAACTGTCGCAGCAGCGCTTCATGAAATCAAACACATCTTTATCCACGAGAGCAGTCTTCTGTTGGCCAGCCTACTCCCGAACTCAAGTTACTTTCTTCAGTTTCAAAGTTTTTACTTCATGTTTTCCATTTTTTAAACTCCCGACCGACTTCCTTGACAGATGGAATGTTTTCTAATCCGAGCAGGGTTGCCAGGTCTGTCCGAGGTTCCGTCAAAGACACGTAAATCCCCGCAGGGCGGGTTATGTTTGTAACGACAAAACCACGACCTCTGTCCTTCTTGGAGCAGTTTAATGGGATTATATGGCAGCAAATAATACACTAATCAAACTGAGGTTGATTAGCCATTCTTCTGAAAGAGATAACATGAAGAGATTCACTTGTGTTTCATTAAACCTTCAATATCTGCGTTAATTTGCTAGAATGACAGGGAATTTTAATAGGAGCTTGATTTTAAGAAACTTCTTTTAAAACTCTATCTTTTGTAAACATTGCTCGCCGAGTCCTTTTATTTATATGTATGTATGTATATATGTTACACACCAGGAAATGTCCTCAGATTTCTGAATGATATACTGACAAAAAGTCTCTCAGAAAACGGTAACAGCCCAAAGTGACATCTTTTTTTTTTTAATCATATTGTTTTGAAAATCCTCACAATGAAGAAGCTGCAGCCAGAATGATGCTGGAGAAATGACTTAAATGGTTAATCAATTACGGAAATAGTCGATCAACTGTTCCCCTGATAGTGTCAGATCTACTGTGTACTTTGTTTGTTCTCTTTATCGGTTTTTCTTTGAGTGCGCCGGGTACGCGAGTTATGTTGTTTATTAATGCATTATTTTATTAGTACAAAGTGTGACCCGTTATTTGAAAATCATGACTCGTTTGTTAAAACTGCCTCGCAGTCACGTAAACACACCAAATGTGTCTTTTACTACGCGGACATGGCAACCCTGAATCCAAACACCAGCACTTCCGTTTAGTGATCCGTGATTCCCAGCGCTGCACGAGTGACTGCGGTTACCGTCAAAGGTTCACCCGTTTACGGTTCATACGTATTTAAATGGTTAAATGGTTTAATTTATAATCCATTACACACATTATGTTACTGATGTGATTTGTAGATGAGAGTCACTGTTTGTCTTCAGCACTAGATTATAGACCCATGTGTTTAAACATGTTTCCACCACTGGAGGCGGTAGAAATCATCATCATAATAGGGTTTTATACGTTTATTTTTCTCATCATCTACTAACAGGGACCTTAACCTGCAATAATACTGCAAAATGTTTTACTGAAATGAGTTTAAAAAGAAACAAACACACAACCAGATCAAAGTCAATAACTTTATTAGAAAAATAGGTTTAACTCACCTCACTGTACAGTATAAAACAATTCATTTGCAAGAATGCAAACACACTTGTTAGCAAAAAAAAAAAAAAAAAAATTCTTGACCCTTAAAATTGGTGATCCAACAGAGTCAATACTAGTATTAAAAAAAAAAGAAAAGAAAGCTCTTTTTCACAAACCTGGTAAAAAGAAAGAACAAGCTGCACAATCCTTTCTGAACTGGAAGAATGCTAAACATGAGTCAGATTCAAGACACCGCGTTTCATGGCAAATGTCACAAAAAGGCAAAAAGAAACTACACTAATAATGTAACAAGAGCTTGAAGGAGAAAATCCAACATCAGATACTGCTTCGCCTTTAAAAACCAAGTGCGTCTGCGATGTACAATGCATTCAGTTACTTAGTGATGAAGGGAACTCAAACAATTCCCAGAATGCCTTTCACCACCCCCAATGAAGAGTTAGGGTTATATAAAGAGTATTTAGCACATTATCGGACATTTATTCCAATACTCAACATTGGTGCTAATTGGAGGCTCTAAAAAGTGCTCAACACCAAAACCTGACTGTAAATATCTCATATCTGTCTGGTGATATTCTAAAGTTTTCTTTTCAACAAATCCAATAAAAATACTTCTTCCTCCTCTGTGCCACAGAGCTCCATTGTTGTCCAAAAACTATTAAAAATACATCAATGAGCCACATGAGGCTGACATGTTCCTTCATTATCATGAACACACACACACACTATAGAACACCAAATGTGGATTAATCCGCCACTGAAAATAGTCCCCAAACGATGCACTATTTCCTCCTGTTCGAGGAACGTTTGATAAAAACTACAGTGACCAGCTGTTACTGAGCATTTAAAAAAAATGAGATTTTCAGTAGGAACCAATGGACCTGGAGCTGAGAACCACAGACAAGAGGTCAGATCGTATTAAAAGATGGACTGACATGTTGTCTTTTCATTAAAATAGTTTTATCTAATTAAGAAAAATACAGAATGAAGCCAGACTGATCATTTACATTTTATACTGGCCGTGTTTCATGTTCAAGGTGAATTTTCCTAAATTTTTGTTATTGGCTAAAAACAGAAGCTAATGAAGTTGTTGGGAGTGTCGTGCAAAGCAACTTGTGTAGCTGCATCTCTAACACGTAACAGTAAGTGTATTACTACACAACCTGTGAAACAAAACGTGGCCAAAAATGCAAAGTACATCACCAAAGCCTGTTACGTTCCCCAAAGTTCAAACATATCATGGATGGATTTGCTCCTTTAAATTCTTAACATTGACCTCCTGTATAATGTGTACACTGATCAGTGAAAGACATGAATTAACACCAGTTTACTCTATAATTTGTCACAACCACATATATGGCATGATAATCAGTCTATAGTGACATACTATGTGAAATGTATAATCATGCTTTTGCAATGAAATTAACTTAATCCACGCCACGTTTAGTTTGATTCCTAAACTTTTCAGGACCTAGAAATAAATTCATCTTCTTCTAGACCTGTTTAGAAACCTTAAATAAAAGGCAGCATCATTAGATGTCAGTGATCGTTCATGTTATGAACGAACACAGATGTTTGTGCAGAGACATCACTTTGCAAACATCCTTACATTGATGGGTACAAACAAAAACAAAAAATAAGACCGTGTTGCCATCGTGGAAGACAAAGGATGACTGGTTTCCAGGTATTTAAGAATTTACAAGGAAAAATAAACAACTTCAGTCTGTAAACTACATCACCACTCATTCTTTTATCAAGACAGCAAAGCTTGTTCAGGCTCATTTCAGGAGGATCAGCTAACATGCTAACAGTAGCTGTAGCCCACGTCAAGTCTCAACTGAGAACTAAAATTCAGTTCAAGTGCTCTGTTGCTGTTGTTGTCTGTGCATATCTCTGAGGTGGAGGGGTGGGATGGGGAGGGGGGGGTTGAACCCTGCCTCAGTTTCCTCAAGTACAAAATGGGGCAGAGCAGGCGAGTCCTCGAAACTGAGGTAGTTAACGGACCCTTGGTGGCTTTGGTTCTTAAAGAACCATTTCCTGGAATGCCCGACCTTCAACACCGGGTAATCCCACCTCAACGCTATCGCTCTGATAATCATAGATTATCACGTCTAGTCCATCACAAAGATGTAGTTTAAGAGCTCAAAAAACAAAACATTAGCATCAAGTTCCACTACACCAACCAACCACTCCAAACTTAAACAAAAAAGTGCAAAGACTTTTCCAGAGGGATGTCCATCATGAACTCAAGACTCAGTAAGTTTCAAATGGCATATTTGGGGCAGGGGGGTGCGGGACTGGGGCGTATAAACTTAAATGGCAACTCTTTCTTTAAAAAAAAAAAAAAAAAGAAGCAAGTTTTGCTCTTCTGATTATCTTCAAACATGGCAGTTTCAGGAGATCTGCTCCTTATAAAGGCTGGAATGCCATTGGACCACTGAGTCAGTTGACCTTACCATTCCATCCACTGGCAGCCTGCAGTGTGTGACGCCATACACGGGTCAGTCTTCATAGCGACACATCAGGACCGGCCTCGACCCCTTTTCCCTGCTAGTCAGGTAACAAAAGGAAGCAATTAGAGAATGGAAAACAGGATCATGTTACATCTACACACACATCTACTGTTCTGTGTCCCTCGTGCTCACACTCAAACTTAGTGTAACTGTAGAGGGAGAACTGTGTAACGAGGAAAACATGAATTTGCATACATTAGAAGACAAAGCATTCTCACAGCCTTGCACGCCCTCTCATTTAACATGCACATGTCAATGCCTTAAAGAGGACGACAAGCAGAGAATCGGCCTGTTTGGATCACAAAACTTAAATTGTTTGAGGTGCAGCAGATGAAAACGTGGACACGCTCAGACAGGCAGAGAGGAAAGAAGGGGGGGTAGGGGTTTAGAGCAGCCATTATATCTATAAAAGCAAACTGAACAAAAACACTACAAGCGAGTCATGCATGGCAGTTATCTTCCACAACAGCACAATATTAATCCTCCAGATAAACATGCAATATTAGTATCCAGGCCTTCAACAGCTAGGAAGATCCTTCTGGGACAAGGAAAAGCTTCACTTTGAAATTAATAAATCAAATTGTGCTTTTGTTCCCCCCACTAGTTACAATTGGGACCTGTATGGCAGACTTGTAAGGGGGCGGGGCTTACTCTTGCTGCTGCATTGACAGTGAATTTAGGACACCAATTTGTGAAACAGTTATGTTTTTGGACATGAGAGGAATTTGTGAAACATTTATGTTTTTGGACATGAGAGGAACTCATAAGGATGAAGTATGTCACTACACATACAGAGCACTTGAGATGCCAACTATAGAAGTAGGTGATTTGGAATTTGATGGCATGCAAGGTGACACTGTAACATGTGGCCAACATTGGCAAACCTTAAGTCCATTTTCTTCCACAAGGAGCCTTAAATTTGAAGGCAATTTGAAGAGAGAATTTGCCGAAACATGAATTTGCAACACAATTTGAAGTTTTGTACACGTGTGCGTGTATGTTTATTAAAGCAGACAAACAGCAAAGAATACAAGCCAAAATGTAAAGCCAAAAAATAGGACTACGATGGTCCTTTTTTTTTTTTTTTCTTTTCAATAACAAGACACGCATTACTTTGTGACAATACAAATTGTATTTTCATTTGTTTTAAATACATGTTTAGGAGACATATGCTTTGTTGCTGTTAGCTACTTAAAACATGGAAACCAGAATTTCTAAAAACATACATAAAGCTATAGCCAAATAGACAGCTCGAGCACATATTTGCATCTAAAATTTTTTTCAAACTTTGTTATGGAAAATCTTTTAAACGACCATCTTAAAAAAAATAAAAGGAAAAAAAATAAAACCAGTTCGCCAGAAACAGGTGGAAGTGTGACTACTGTTTGAGTCCAAGCGGATTATTAAAATATGTACAAAAAGATATCTTGCCAGATGTCACCAATTTTGCGGAAAAAACGCAGGCAACCGTATGGGATTGAGGGCCAATCAGATCAAGTCTCTAAATAAAAAGACAAAAACAAAAACAAACACGTATTTTGTTGTTATCAAAGCCCTACTGGTTTACTTCCACTGTTGCCCAAAAGAATCCTGATAAAATTCCTGGTTGTCGGATTTGTAACCGGAATAGTTACCAGAATGATCACCACCTTGGAGCGGTTGCTGAGCAATGGGTTGAGAGCCCCAGTTCTGATTATTGGTCTGGCGACGCTTGGAATCTGGCTGGTTGTACCCATCAGCTTTGCGCTTTCCTCCTACATTTCCACCGCGGCCACCCCGAGCACCACGTACCCCTCCTCGCCCTCTCGGCTGCACGGCTCCTCTTGCGCCCCGTCCGCCGCGGCCTGGTCCGGGCCCACCGCGCTGGGAGAAGTTGGCCCTGCCTCTGGGTGCCCCGGCGCCGCCACGTCCTCTGGCTGGAGAGGCCCCACCCCGGGAGCCCCTGTTGCCACCCCGCCCTCGGCTTGGGGCCTGGAAGTCGTCGTACCCGTAGTAGGGGTCATCGTAGCCGCCGCGGTAGTTGTGATAGTCATAGCCATAGTAGTCATAGTAGTCCTCATAACCATAGTAGTCAGGGGGGTAAGAATATCCACCCCGGTTGCCGCCTCTGCCCCGGCCTCTGACAGGAGGAGGCATATGGGGAGGGGGAGGGTAGTAATAATAGTCATCATACCTGATGAATGTGAGAAAGAAAGAAAGAATAAGAACAGAGTCAACAAAATGTAATGAATATCACTCAGAGGACGTGCTGAGACACTTCCTACATTTGTGTTTTGGCTGCTTGTCTCTGTGCTTTGCGCTCCTTCCTCTTCTGATCTGGTGGCTTGGCAAAAACAATCTCAATCGGCTCTCCCTCCAGCTCCTTCCCATTCATTTCTTCCAAGGCCTGAGGAAAGTCAGACACGTTTGTTAAGATTTCTGCAAATGTCCCAATTTATTATTTAGATTCAAGCAAAGTATATGATAACTAAAAGAAAAGTCACAGACTTCACGTCTGACCAACGATGTGGAAAAAACACAATACTGAACAATAGAAAATCCATACCTTCACTGCACCATCCCGCTCTTCAAAGTGAATGAAAGCGTAGTCTTTGAGCTTCTTAACTCGCTCCAGTTTTCCAAACTGACTAAAGGACGTCTCCAGGATCTCCTCTGTGACACCGTTGGCAAGATTTCTCACAAATAAAACCTTCACCTGCAAAATGGACAAAGGAGGTCAAATCTCACGTCAGACAACAGGTTTAAATGTACTGTATGAGCCATCATTTTATTTTTAGGGCGAGTACTCCAGAGATGCAATACGTTTTTCAGCTTAAAATTTTGATTACATGTGAACATTTGATGTCATTTACACCATTAAAACTGTAAGACTATGATATTACCATTTCTTCTTTAAAGTTTTTGTTGTATCCATCACACATCATCATGATTGTTGAAGCTCACCTTGGCCATGACCTCTGGGTCAGGGTCTTCGATGGGGTCAGCCCACTCCACTGTCACCACGTTGCCCCAAACCTTCACCTTGCCGCTCATTAGCCGGCGGCGAGCCTGAGCAGCTGTTTTATGGTCTTCATACTCCAGGAAGCAGAAGCCTCTGTTCTTCTTTTTGTCGTCAGGTTGATGGTACAGTATGACATCACTGAGGCCCTCTGGAAGTAAACAGAAACAAAGTAGAATGACTAACCTGCAGCAGCAGGTCATTACAAAGCACTATTACATGAACGTGATGTATAAAAACCACTAAATTAGATATTTTTACCTGTGACTTTAGCAAACTCTTCAACAATCTGTTCCTTTGTTTTACTCTTGGGAATGGAGCCAACAAATAGCCTGTTGTTGGCGACAGATATACACACCCCAATGTGCTTTCCAGGGCGAATCTCATGATTATTACACTGTAAAAAAGAAAAACAAAAAACATGAACCATATATTTGATGACAGAGATGACAAAAAACTATGTAGAGGTCAACTGCCTCCAACGTTTTGCTAACACAGCAAATCTATCTTCACCTATTTTTTCATCTACATGCTGGTCACTTTTTACTCTGTTTGACTATTTAGTTCCAAACTTCTGGTTGAATGTTAGTGGAGAATGCAGGGAATTTTGGCACGTTACTTGGCTGCTGAACAAATGCTACTGTCCCGACTCGATTCTTGTTTCGTCATTTTACGCCAGTTTCCCAGAAGAGAAGACGTTCTGCCGAATGGTGCATTCCTGACAAACTCACCAGCTTCACCGCCTCCTGGGCCGCTTCTTTAGTGCAGAACGTGACAAAGGCGTAGCCCCTGTTCAGGCCACTCAGTGGGTCCATCATTAGCCTGAGGTCCCAGATAGGCCCAGCCTTCTCAAAGAGAGGAACCAGCTCATCTTCAAACAAGTCACGGGGAATCTTCCCGACAAATATCTAGGGGGAAATTAAAAAAACATGAGATTCAAAGATCTCATTTACAGACTTGCCTCCTATTAAGCAGGAAAAACTGGGGAAAAAAAATCTATACAAAGACAAGAGTCATTTTAAGAGAATATTCACAAGGATGTGATCCTTGTGGATGTTCCCCCCTTAAAACTACCATAAAATGTCTGCTGATACAAAACCTAGTGTTCTTGTACATTTCAGCCACTAACCACTTAAGAGTCAACAGAAAAACTATTTTTTTTGTTAAGTTCAGATGAGCGAAAAATCCAACCAACCTGTCCTGTCATACAAACAGACTAGAGGTATGTAAAGTATGAAGTTGTCCGGGAGAGACACAATTATCTTTGTACAAAGTTGTGCAGTTCACAGATCCATAGTGAACATTGTTGTTTACAAGGTCTACACTCATACGTCTTAACTTCAACATTTGAAGTGATATGCAAAATATTTGTGGATAACATCCCAGTAGAGTCTGCCAATGTTGCTTAATATGTATAAATTCTAACGAGTATCGAGGCTGAAAATGAATAATTCTAATACTACGGTTCTTAGTGCGCAATAAGATCAGATGATAACAATTCATATTTGATTTTTCCCAGTTAAAGACAACACAAGTTCAGTTTCAAACCCTGGCTGACAGTCTGATTTACTCTTAACATGACGAGGTGTACCTCTGTTCCAACATTGGGTTGGGCACCTGAGTACACCGACTCAGGTGGGGGCCCGCCATACTTCCGCTGGCCTGTTGTTACGTCAAGTGTGTAGTCGGTTCTGTCCAGGAGTTCTTTGATTTTAGCCTCATCTGGTCCTTTAGTGGAATCTGAAACTTTAGTCCCTTGTTTCTCCCTCTGCCTGTAAGTCTTCATTACCCCACAGAGAAAGGCACTTTTGTTCTGGAAGAGACAAGAACTGTGTTAGAAAATTACTCTTGTCACTTTTTAAACTAATAGTAGGCAACATATATTGTCCTAAAACAACATTTTCACAAAGACCCCTTTGTCTGTCAGATGATTACACTTACTTGCACGTGTGACAGATCACTTTCTTTGAACTGGACCAGCACTTGCAAGGCTCCCTCCTCATTGAATTCTTTCAAAGCTTCAAGAGCCCTTTCGTCTAGGTCACTATGTGCTACTAGGCCTGATGAGCACAACAAATAAATATTGTAAATATGGTGTAAAAAAAACAGAAGGACAGACATGATCATCTGAGCAGGTTAGCACTGAGAATCACAGGAAATATGACTCACGCAGCTATGAAGCAGTTGCACAATAGAGGCTTAATGATAATTGATCTGTACCAGAAGGAACCAAAGAAAATGATAGCTGAACACGTGTTAAGTTTCATTATGTATGCTCCTGTTTTACAGTCCCATACAGTGCCAAGTTTCAATACAATCATCTCCTCAAGACATGCAGCAGAATTCACCTGGTCCAGGACAGTGTAATGCATACGAAGTATGCTATTAAATTTTAATTTCAAGATCCTGTAAAACTCTTCAAACAAACACCTCTTTCTATCAGCGGTCATTTTAACCATGCTCTGGATAACATCCTTGTGGCTCCTTCGGCTCCTGCACAAAGAGTACAATTCACCTGCTGCAGCCAGACAGCTGCTCTATTGTTTCTGCATATGTCACAGTACCAGCTGGCTTCAATCTACCTTCCTTGAACCCTTTATGGCAACACCCATCCTTTCATCCATTCAACCCAGTTTCTGTGCTTAACAGCATAACAATATAACAACCCAAAGCAACTTATTGATGTGCAACTACGAAGATACTTTGGATTATTAATTAGCCCCTCATGACTTTATCTAAAGAGGGGTGACTTATTATTGAACTTGTGACAATGCAGGAAAGAAGATGCACACCAAACCAGCGGTTAGAGAAATTCCCTTTTAGCTGCAAACTACTTACTCCCTTTGTCAGCCTGCTGCTCAAATGATTAGTGCAACAACTTTTAACAAGGGTCTCATTTACAGTTATTAGCTAATTATACAACAGAGGAATTAATGATGAGTGAGTGGTATTTCACTTCCCAGGTCATCTTTGATTTAAGCAATCAATATTAAAAGGGCAAGTCTGGTGATCCTTCCGACTGTCAACGAATCCCTTGTAATGACTAAAACCAGTGATGTGTTAGTCCTTCTCTCAATGCTTTGAGGCTTTCCTACCCTGTCTCTTGTCAAAAATGTATTTAAAAAGGCTAAATTATTTCATAAGAGGTTATTCACAATTAACACTCGGACAAGAGTTAATAGTGCATTTGGAGTGGACTAATACACATTTGGTGAGCTACTGAATATTGTAGTGTATTGTATAATATAGTGTCAAAATAAACTACAGTGTGTGTGATAATGAAGGAGCATGTCACCCAGTGCAACAGTGACAATGGAGCTCTATGGCACAGAAGAAGATGTATCAGGCTTTAGACACATAAGTTACTTATTTCAGGTGCATTGGCCCTACACAATACAAAACAAATATGTAGAGATGATCAATAACAAAGATCATCCTCAATAATTCCATCTCTGACATGTTGTGTGTGTTAACAGTGTGGTGATGCCCTACCTTGGTATGTTTTTCTCACAGCAGTTAAAGGCGAAAGACAATGGCAGAATACACCCCGAGATTAAACTTCTGCTTACCTGCTACGTAAAGTTCATCTAGTTTCTCAGCAACTTTCTGAGGTAAACAAGCTTCCAGTAAAGCTGGGAAATGTTCCGACTGGGTCACCGCTGCTGTAGTGTCCATTGGTTCCTCCGTTCCGTTCCCGTTTACATGATCTGTGGCCATGTCTCCAGACATCTGTGCAGGTGAGATTGTTGCAGAATTACCAACGGCACCACTGAAGTTACAAGATTAACTGAAGCCGCAAACTATGTGTGCGGTTTGGCGCCATCGTTCAAGACTGTACACCGTTGACAAACTGTAACGTTATCCGAGTGGTGTCTGTGATCACTGCACGCAAGTACGAAACACAAACAGCATTTGGGTCGCACGTCTGATACTCGGTTAAAGGGAGGGATGCAGTTCACGCTACCCTGCCTCCAATTTATACAAAATAAAAATAATCTCCGGGTAAATCCAGCTGGTCTCCAAACATCCACCACGCCTCTGTTAGCTCATGTTAGCGAGCGTCGCTGGCTGGTGCTGATCACAGGCCCCGGTCTTCACAGCGCGCGTGGAGGTGCAAACCGAAAGAGGTTAACGTTAAATAATAAAAATCACAGAAAAATAATTTCAGGAATTTCTGTTCTCTAAATTTGGTGTACATAATCCATGCATACCACATCTGTTTAACCGGTCGTCAATCAAAGCGGGCCCATTTTTCAAAATGCCGGCTAGCCATGTAAACGAGCTGCCGAGCAGCTAACACTGGCCGGTCGTGCAACGCATCTAATATTGATGTGCACAGAGCACTAAGCTAACTCAACAACAAAACAACATGTTTCCGATGTACACCAGTCAGCTCGTTGTGTACATACCATGCGAATCTAAATTTGGATGCACAATGCTAATCCGCCGTGTTGAAGTTGTTTCAGATAAAGGAAAATATTCACGCCGGTGCTTTTCAGGTTGGTTTCTTTACTCCCGGTGAAACAAAATGGCGGCGACATAACGTCGCGAGCTCTGCTTCTTGACTGTATGTAAGGGGTTTCTTAAACGTCTTCTCACGGGCTGCTCAGTTTTCATACATCCGGCCGACAGTCACACTGACCCAGTGACTGATTTTTTATTTTATTTATGTATTTATTTATTTACAGCTTTTATCGCGACGCTGGCATCGATTAACTTGACTTTGACACGATAATAAAGCTACAAATATCTCGTAGTATCATCGTGGTTTAGACTTAGCTGGCTTTATGCTAATTATAAACCCTTGTTGCTGCATTTTGCATGTCTTCACCCATACTGTCTCTGGTCTTCACTTCCAACAACATCTTTTTTTACGGCAAAGTCCTGTATTTATTATCTATTACTAATTTTGTGCTGTACATTAGAGGTGTAAATTAAACACTACGTTTTCAGTGAAAATTAAATTTTCTCTACGAGTAGCGACTTTTATTTTGAAAACTCAACCCGGAAAAGACAAATAGAGTACATTTCTCATTATACTAAAGGCGAAATATTCATGAGGGGAAACATTGATTTTGTGGTATATTTTGATTTTACTGACTAAACGTTTTATTCAATTTGATTAAAAAATAAGGGAATTAACTAAATCTCTTCAATGCATTTAGATATAAAACACGTTTTGGTTTGTTTATTTATTTCTTAATTTTCGTCTTGTTTTCTACCGTTCAACATGAATGTACTATGAACATGTATTATTAAAGTGATGGCTTTCAATGTTTGTAATGTTGTACAATATAGGGTAGAAACTTCAGCTAGGCTGTATTTAAAATAGTATCACTCCAAATCTCCAGGTGGTTAACTAAATTTTCAATCAAAGATTTAAAGAAAAATGTCTAGTGACACTGTTTTGAATAGAGTAGAGGCAGCTTTATTATATGTGTAATGGTGGAAAATTGCCTGTGGCCCAACTGGCCATTCATTAAAGCATTAAAACATTCCCACATACCACATATCAGCAATACAATATGAATACTCCAAGCAATAAAATACAATATTTAGTATTAAAGAAAAGCTAAAACTGAGTTTCCTTGCCTGTGGGATAAATTATTTCTTATATACATTCTTTTTTTTTTTTTTAATTACATTCCTAATTGTGGTGCCATATCAACACAAGTCTGGGCAAAAATGTAGAAAATGAGACCTAGACTTCAGTTCTTACATGTATGCATATTTATCCCTCTCTCTTCTTCTACATGTCAACCCAACAGCGACAGTAAAGATAAATAGTTTCCTTTTCAATCAACATAAATGTGAAAATGTTCAATATCCCACCTAATCCTCTTAAAAACTGGATGTAATAAGGTGAAGAAGTTGTCTTCTGTATTACTGACACATTATGTATCATAGTTTTGTGGCAATTTTATTTGCTATTATCTATTGAAAGTTTCAGCTTTTTCTCTTCAATGTTGTCTATTTTTACCCCGGAAACGTCGTCACACCCTGGGGGCGTGGTTTTCCGATACAACGTGGAATGCTCGCGTTGCTATTGGCTGAGCGCGAAATTTCAAATGTATTAGGAACAGCGGCTCGCCAGGGGATAGAAACAAACGTAACGATGCAAGTGATCTGCGTTAACGAAATTGATTTGTAAAGCCGGTTCATTGGTCGGAAGCAACACACGAGTTAGTTTATTTGACTTTTTCTTTTTCTTTTTTACTGTGCGAAATGGATATTCCCACTTATTTACAGTAAGTCAACCTCAGCTGCTTGGACATTAACGTTCCCAGGTGTTAGCTTCATGCTAGCGGATAGCTGTAGCGGTGCAGATGTACCGCTGAATTGTAACTCATTTATAAAGTACATACCTTTTAGACATTGCACTGCCTTCCTGTAATTCTGCCTACATTCCTCATTTTAGGTGTTTTGTAAGCAGTTTGAGCTCATATACAGGAGACGACCCACTGGATCGATGGGACAAGTGAGTAATTTGACTGGTCTAAGTTAGCATTAGCTAGCTAACTATGTAGGAAACAAAGCTGACAGTTAACAGTAGCAGTCCCACACCCACTTGCCATTTCATTGCAAAAGTGCTCCACGTTACTGCACTTGAATAACAGATGCATGACTGACAGCTGAGCGAGTACTGAATGCACGCTTCCCTGTATGTTTCATAGGTTTGTGGAGTATCTGGAGCAAAGACTCCCTGCGGGCGGTGGCAGCGGCATGTCGCTGGTGTTTGACAGTCTGGTACAGAGATTTTTGAATGTCGAGCAATACGCAAATGACATCAGATATGTGAACTACTGCATCAAATGCGTAAGTCTGACTAAAATATGACATTATTATGCAGCAGTCACACAACTAGAGTTGGTTTGTTATTCAGACTGCATTTCTTCCTTTTAACTGTCTTACAGGCGAGTTATTATTCCGACCCCATTGCGCTGTACAGTCACGTCTACAGTAAAGGCATCGGCACCAGGACTGCTGCCCTCTATGTGGCCTGGGCACAGCAGTTTGAACAAAGGGGGCTGAATGAACAGGCCGATGCTGTGTACCAGACAGCGATGGAGAACCAAGCCCAGCCAGCCGACACTGTTCTTAATGAGCACAGGTAACAACAAAGAAACAGACCCTATAGATACAGCACAGAGCTGCTGCTGGGGGTAAATGTCTGGGGGTTCTTTACCCTTCTGGAGAGTCAATTTAATGGGCCAGGACTGGTGGTTATAACATTTCAGGAGTGCACAGACATCAGACAGACTGTTCCTGTTTTATCTTACTCATACTCCTAACTAGGTATACATAGTGGTTTGAGTGTGTACATTCGCAACAATAACTAAAAAACAAAATCTGATCTGCAGGCAGTTTCAAATAAGAACCGGAAGCCAGACACCAGTATCGGGTAAGAGTGTATTTACTTGCTTGTTTGCTTATTAAAAATTATTTAATTTGTGTCTTTAAAGTGTTGTATATATTTTGCGAGCTACTAACTGTTTGATTTTGATTTTTTTGTAAAGCAGGAGGTCGAAACCCGTTGCAAAACTCCCATTTAACCAATCAGATGTCATCCCACAGAGAACCTGTAGCTCAAAACAAGGTGTGTGTTTCTTATTCCATAATGATCATTTAATAACGCCAATGTCTGCTTTTCAAATCAAGTAATAATCTTTGTCCTCTGTTACAGGCCTCTGGGGATTATCTATCCAAACCACCCACAAATAGAACCACCATAATGTAAGTTACTTTTAGTTGTTTCATATTAGTTTTCTGTGTATTTTTGGTTCTAAGTGCATTACAGTCATGAGAATGATGCACACTGGCCCCTTTTCTCACATTACAGATGAATATAAAACTTCATAAACAAACGTCAATACAAGTGTTTGTGTGTCTGCTCCCAAAAACTGCTAGAGAGGTGCCAACCACCAGCTGTCAGTAGAGGGCGCATCACCAGCAGAAATAAGATGTTTTGATGGACAAACAAATGAAAAAAGACACAAAACCAGAATAAATGCATTGCATTTAAAATAACTTTATGATGACTGAGTAAGGAATGTGATTAAAAATAGAAATGAATCCCTCCTCTGATGTTTTTATTTTGAAGTAGACCCCCTCCTGAAACAGCATCTGTTTTATTCACATAACACTAGGTCATTTTTGGCAGGACAACCACATCTCTTGAAATTAAAAATCGACCATCCTTTAATTCAATTTGACTATTCTCTCTAATATACAGTATATATCTCCTTTCTCCCCCACAGAGTCTCTCGCTCTGAGACTTCGGGGGCGATTCCCTCCAGTCACGGCTCCAGTGTTCAGACTGTGGCAGCGTACATGAAGGACGAACTGGTCTGTGAAGGATCTGAATTATGCTTTGAGGAGGTCCGAGCAGAAAAATACTTCCGCAAGCTCCGGGAGAAGCAGGAAATGGAGCACAGAGAAATCAGTAAGCTGATGGTTTATAAATCCAACTGCAGTGGAAACAGAATCTAATCTGCTCTGAGATGATTAAGGGTTTAAAACATCCACGTTTCCTCTAACTTCTCTTTTTGTTTTGTTTGAAGTGGAGAAGAGGCTGAGGGAGCAGGAGGAGGGCATCCTGACCATTAAATGTATGTTGGACAAAGTAAACCAGGATCTGGAGGCCTTTGGAGGTCTAACCAGCCAGGCGTCATCACAGAGGGTGAGAATGCAAATTCACGTGATGTTGTTATTTTCTTTAAAAACCACGATGCATTTAATCAGGTTAGGCCCGAAACACAACCTCTCTATGGGAGTAAATGTGGACTCTCTTGCATTGTGTGATGAATGACGCACAAACTGGCACGTTGGCTGTGACCAGCCGTTTATTCTGGGAACAACAGGATGATATTGAGTCCTTCGCAGCCCTTTTCATGGAAATACACAGGGACACTGCGGCATTAGACCCTGGTATACCTCTTTGCAGTTTTACTTTTACATTTGAAATGTAACATTTAAACAAAGAACACAATGCACTTTTGTGGGTCTGTTTCAATTGTTTAACTCTGTGAAAACAGGATAACTTACATGAACCCCCAACCTTTGTTTTCTTTGCTACAGCTGCCTGTAGTCGAAACAGCCTCCAGTATGAACCCTAATCCTACCCAGCAGGCCTTTGGGCGTCCGCGACCTTCAAATCGCCTGAGCAGCAGACGCTCTCTCGGCTTGAGATTACACACCGAGCCGACCTTCATCCAAGAGGCCTCTGCCGTCCCTGAACCTCCTCAGCAGCAGAACAGCGGCAGGGCAGCTGACGCTCTGTCCCTTCATCCCTCTGTCCTGGCTGACAGGAGCATTCACTTACCACAATCTGCGCCGACTCCCGTGTCCACGGACCGCGTGCCTGTCGTCCAGACCTCGATGCTTCGGCCTGTCAGCTTTGAGCAGATGAACCCGTCGCTCCACAGACCCGCCTGCATCTCTGCTGTGAACACTGATGTTCAGCCTAGCAGCCTGGAGAACTGTCGACCTCAGGAGCACCACACCACGCATCAGTGAGTAGCTTCTAAATGACGTCAGGGGCTTCATGCAATATTTGGATTCTACTGTGTCATTCAAGAAGAGCAGCCGGTTGCTGTAATTTATGTTTTTACATTCAGTGTGTCATTATCTCTGATGTCCATTGTGAATGGACGTCCATAAAGACGAAAGACGCTCCTTTATAACCCCAGAGCCTGAGAATCATCCACTTTTTCTTCACTACTATAGCAACAGATATGAATATGGTCAGCAGTGGCACCAATACCAGACCAGTGCATTGCAAACAACAAACTGTAAGTTGTTGTAATTGTATTACTCTAAATTGCCTTCTCAATCTGTTTCCCCCCTCAGGGATGTCGGTCACCCCCCAGAGCCCGAGGAGAGACTCAATAGTAAGTAAACCGGTTCGAGAGCGAGCCCTCGAATCTAATCGAAGCTTCTGAATGTTTTCAAACCTCCTGTCTGTCTCTCAGTGTCACAGGGCGGCACAGGTAACCTGTCTCACGTCACTCCCAACACGTCACTGGGCTTCGTTCAGGCCACACCATCACGGGTGCTGCCATCACCCACTGTCAACACACGGGAAGCACTGGGTGAGCACAACAGCCTCTGCGCTTTAGGTGAAATGTTGGGGACATTTCTTTATGCTGTGGGGGGGGTTTCTGTTTCACCAGGTAGTTAAAGAGAGAGTGAACCCAGTTGGGGTCCAGTAGGGCCGCTAAAGTCCAGGACTTTCTTCCTGCTCACTTTTGATGTTTTCAGCTGATTCAAGACGTCAGCTTTATTGATGTTGTCTTCCAGATGTCCTACAGTCCATCAAAGTCCACTTTCTGGTGGCAGTGCACCAAATCCTGTTGCACTTTTGTTTTACGGTGAATAACATTGAATCTGGTTTTGTATCATCCAGACGTGATAATGGACATGTTCCAGGCCCCGACCCTCCTAGAAGACCCGTTCAACAACACATCAGTGCTCCACACCGCTGAGAAGGAGGCTGATCCTGGATACCCAAGAACTGGTAAATATGCCGTAAACAGGACATTTATAAAGGTTTTATTCTATCGAATCTGTCCGTAGACCAGCATCCAAAGTTAACTTCATGACTTACTGACCAGGTGTTTGTAAAAACACAAGCTAAAGGCAGAGAATCATTTGCCAGATTATCAAAATCATTAATTTAGCCTCTTCACAATAAAAAGTCGTCCTGCCTGTTTTTAGTGCTGTTTACTGTGTTGAAACTAAGACGAATCCAAATGAATTTGAAATGTGCTCACGGATCAATACAATGAATCCAGATGGTAATTGATGATGAAGTGCAGTGGAATTTAAATTATACAGTTTTCCTGCAGATTTCTGCCAGTTAACTGAATTCTTCTTCTTTTTTTTGAAGGAGGCCTCGTCTCTTTCACCAAGCCCTCGACTGCAGCCCTGTTCACCGTCTTCCAGGATGACACTGACAAAGAAAATGGCAGGTAAATATGGAAACCAGAGAGCCAGAAACTCACAATGTGAACATCCTCAATGTGTCCTGCAAAACTAAAGATGTTCTGAAGGAGCTGCATTTCTATCCAAACTACACATATGTACATCTTTAACATTAAGTCTTATTATATGCTTTGCTGTGGTTCTATGATGAAATAAACAATTAGAATGAACATTTATGACATTGAACGGTGTTCCTATGATTTTGTCCCTCTTTGCTCTGTTCAGTGTTGCTGCTCCCTCTGCGGTTGAGAAGTCTAAACCAATCAGAGCTCTGGCTGAAATCCCAGTGTCTAACAAACCTAATGTGAGTATGAAGAAAACGGACTCATTTGAACCACGCTGTATTAAATACATAGATATTGTATAAAGCAGCTCTTTGTGTTGCCAACACGTTGCCTGGCTGTCTGTGTTTGCTGATCAGGACACTCCTTCGGACCTGATGCCGGATGAGAGCACCATGTGGGGCGCTCGCTACAACTCCCTGAACTCGCTGGCTGCTTGTCCCAACAGCACCACAGACTTCGCCATGTTGGCTCAGTTTGTCTCCACCCCCTTCACACACAAAACTCCTTTTAACGGCAACTTTTTCGAGGACCAAGGTACAGGACCTGGACCCACACACACTTCCATCTATGTTCTCTTTCTGTCAGACCTGAACAGTCGGGCTCAACTAAACCGATTCCAATACAACTTCCGTACAGCGCATCTTCGGCCTTCCTACTGAACATGGTCTCTTTGGTCTTAATGTCTTTCTCTTCTCTCCAGAGAACAACTGTGAAGGTGGTGATGCTGATGACGACGCTTTTATCAGACGTCAGCCCAAAAAACTCAGGTAACCACTCTGTCCCTGCTCGATCCTCAGGTCTTTAGGTCTTAGGTATTCAGGGTATCTGTGATCTGTGATATACTGTATGTGTTCTGCCCCCCCCAGCCCCATCATGGAGCAGAGTCCGTCAAATGAGAAGCTCTCTGAAACAGCCATCAGTCAGCTTGTGCCGTCCTCTGAGAGACACGGCACCATCGTCGGTGAAGGGCTTGCCGCAGCCCAGCTCTGCTTGACCTCCTCCATCACCATGGTGCAGCCCCCCCCTCCTGCCGTTCTCTCCTTCAGAGACCAGACTATCTGTCCCACCGACTCCTCCATCACCAGAACCGCAGCGCCCTGCTGGGAAGTGTACACGAGCCCCGAGCGGCCTCCCAACCAGGCTTCTCTGGTCTCGCAGCTGCCTGAGAGTTCAGTCAGACCCAGAAGTGAACCTTTCACAATCATGGAGGATTCAGACCAACCCGCCCATGAACAAGTCCGTGATGTCCCCATGAGCCCAGAGTGTGCTGTCAAACCAGACTGGCTGGCTGTCAGAAGCCCCGAGGCTAAAGTCGACCTGGACCTGGACGCCTTCCTGAGTCCCCGTCGGCTCAGTAAAGCGGACATTGTCCCCAGCAAGAGCCTGGACGTCCCCATGAGTCCAGAACAGCCACAGCTCTGCGCCGACGTGCCCATGAGCCCGATGCAGCCGCCACCGTTCAGCACTGTGGATGAGCCCATGACGAGTCCGGACAGAGGGCTGAGGCTAAACACAGCACCAGCCGGGACGGCTGCCGTCCACTTGGTGCCAGATCCCTGGGATGACAAACTGATCTCTGATCTGCTGTCAGGACTCGCCTCACCTCTCACTTCTCACCCCTGTTGCATCACCTGGCAGTGCAACGTACCCAGCATCACACCAAAGATGACCATCAGCATGGGTAAGCTGACTGATTTACATATTTCTTATTCTCTTGAAGGAGAAGTTTAACTTTTGGAAAATACTCGTTCTTGCTCAGAACTGGATGAGAAGATTGATTCTAGTCTGGCTGTGCTGCTTGAATTGAAAACATTTTCCTTCTGACAGGAAAGGCGTCCCTGCGCGTCGACTGCGTCCTCGGAGAAGGTGCTTTTGCGACCGTCTACCAGGCCACTGACCCCGTGACCTCAGAGAGGATGGTGTTAAAGGTGAGATGGTGGTGACTGTAGATAAAGACCCAGTCCCTCTGTGACCTCTGCACTCCGCACACGTCTACATATTTGTTTACATTGTTTTACCTGTCGTCCAGCAGCGGCTTGTATCTTCATAGGTATGTTTGTGAGTTTGTGATCTTGCGGATGTCTTCTGTCTCGTGTGCAGAGGTCACAGATGTGACTGAAGGACCTTGCTTTGTCTTTGGTAGAGCAAATGTCTCGGGGAATAGATGGATGGAATACTTCATTTGGCTCAGGATGTCTGCAGCTTCACAATAAGAGCGTTTTTAGTTTTCTCTGTATTAAATGTTAAATCACTTTTTGCTTCATGTTCACAGTGAGTATCTGAGCCCTCTGCCTCTCTCTCGCTGTCACTGCAGGTTCAGAAGCCAGCCAATCCCTGGGAGTTTCACATCAACACTCAGCTGGACGCTCGGCTGCAGCCCGACGTCCGCCACCTTTACAGCAACCTTCGCTCTGCTCACCTCTTCCGCAATGGAAGTGTGCTGCTTGGGGAGCTTCACAACTACGGCACTCTGCTGGTACAAAGACAACGTGACATGAACATAAACGCCATCCGTTTCTCTTATCCTTCGTATGCTGAAGCTGTGGCTCCTCTTTCAGAACGCAGTGAACATCTATAAAACCCTGAGTGACAAGGTGATGCCTCAGCCTCTCGTCCTGTACTTCACCACCTGCATCCTGAACATGGTGGAGCAGCTGCACAACATCCACGTCGTCCACGCCGACATCAAACCCGACAATTTCCTGCTAGGAGAGAGGTAACAATCTCTCCGCACGCTGCTTATCACTGTGAAATTCACCATTTCCACAGTAACGGCGGGGCAGGAATCAGGAAGTCATCGTCCGTACTGCTGTTGTGTTTCAGGTTCTTGGAGAACAAGTGTTTTGAGTCTGAGAACGTGGACCACGGCCTCGTCCTCATCGACCTCGGACAGAGCATCGACATGGAGCTTTTCCCAGAAGGCACTGCTTTCACCGCCAAGTGTTTGACGTCAGGCTTCCAGTGTACCGAGATGCTCAGTGGGAAACCCTGGACCTATCAGGTGAGGACGTACAGGATGTCTATTCCTGCAATTACACCAGAAAATCATCTTGTTTTATCATGTTTTTGTTAGATTGAAAGTCTTCATGCCTCATATTTTCTATTAATACAGCAGTACAGAAACAGTAGCAGGTCTCACGGTGTCTTGTGTTTTTAGACGGATTACTTTGGAATAGCAGGGACCGTCTACTGCATGCTGTTTGGGACGTACATGCAAGTCTCGAATGAAGACGGTGTGTGGAAGACAAACGGTGTATTCAGAAGGTAATTCATTTTGTTATGTTTCTTTATGGCATTTACATATTTATTGAAATGATTTTCCATAAATAACAGACCTGTATTGGTAAGATATTGCCTGTCATTCAGCTCGACGACCACAAAGCAGATTTATTGTTTGGTTTTCTCGCGGCTCACTGTGGCTGCTGCCCACTGAAACTGATCCACTGTCAGAAAGTGACTGTGGACAATCGCTGTCAGCAACTAACCTCAGCAACAAATACATTGTGCTTCCTGTGACTGCTTCACAATAAAAGCCGCTCTGAGTTTTACCAATGGAATGCTTTATACAGTGGCTTGCAAAAGTATTCAGCCCCCTTGAACTTTTCCACATTTTGTCACGTTACGACCACAAACAGAAATATATTTTATTGGAATTTTATGTGAAAGACCAACACAAAGTGGCGCACAATTGTGAAGTAGAAAGAAAATTATACATGATTAAAAAAAAAATTTACAAATAAAAAACTGAAAAGTACGGTGTGCAAAAGTATTCAGCCCCCCTGAGTCAATACTTTGTGGAACCGCCTTTTGCTGCAATTACAGCTGCAAGTCTTTTGGGGTATGTCTCTACCAGCTTTGCACATCGAGAGACTGAAATTTTTGCCCATTCTTCCTTGCAAAACAGCTCAAGCTCAGTCAGATTAGGTGGAGAGCGTTTGTGAACGGCAGTTTTCAGATCTTGCCACAGATTCTCGATTGGATTTAGGTCTGGACTTTGACTGGGCCATTCTAATACATGAATATGTTTTGTTTTAAACCATTCCATTGTAGCCCTGGCTTTATGTTTAGGGTCGTTGTCCTGCTGGAAGGTGAACCTCCGCCCCAGTCTCAAGTCTTTTGCAGACTCCAACAGGTTTTCTTCCAAGATTGCCCTGTATTTGGCTCCATCCATCTTCCCATCAACTCTGACCATCTTCCCTGTCCCTGCTGAAGAGAAGCACCCCCAGAGCATGATGCTGCCACCACCATGTTTGACAGTGGGGATGGTGTGTTTAGAGTGATGTGCAGTGTTAGTTTTCCGCCACACATAGCGTTTTGCATTTAGGCCAAAAAGTTCAATTTTGGTCTCATCTGACCAGAGCACCTTCTTCCACATGTTTGCTGTGTCTCCCATATGGCTTCTGGCAAACTGCAAACGGGACTTCTTATGGTTTTCTTTTAACAATGGCTTTCTTCTTGCCACTCTTCCATAAAGGCCAGATTTGTGCAGCGCACGACTAATAGTTGTCCTGTGGACAGATTCCCCCACCTGAGCTGTGGATCTCTGCAGTTCGTCGAGAGTCACCATGGGCCTCTTGGCTGCATCTCTGATCAGTGCTCTCCTTGTTCGGCCTGTAAGTTTAGGTGGACGGCCGTGTCTTGGTAGGTTTGCAGTTGTGCCATACAATTTCCATTTCCGGATGATGGATTGAACAGCGCTCCGTGAGATGTTCAAAGCTTGGGAAATCTTTTTATAGCCTAACCCTGCTTTAAACTTCTCCACAACTTTATCCCTGACCTGTCTGGTGTGTTCCTTGGACATCATGATGCTGTTTGCTCCCCAATATTCTCTTAACAAACCTCTGAGGCCGTCACAGAACAGCTGTATTTCTACTCAGATTAGATTACACACAGGTGGACTCTATTTAGTCATTAGGTCAACATTCGATCATTCAGCAATCATCAGGCAACTTCTGAAGGCAATTGGTTACACTCAGAGAAAAGGGGGCTGAATACTTTTGCACACCGTACTTTTCAGTTTTTTATTTGTAATTTTTTTTTAAAATCATATATAATTTTCTTTCTACTTCACAATTGTGTGCCACTTTGTGTTGGTCTTTCACATAAAATTCCAATAAAATATATTTAGATTTGTGGTCGTAACGTGACAAAATGTGGAAAAGTTCAAGGGGGCTGAATACTTTTGCAAGCCACTGTATGCGGAGCAGCAGCTGGATCTTCCGTTAGCATTAGCATTAGCAGTAACGAGATCCAGCTCTGCTACAGCTGTTGGACAGTGAACAGTAAACAATGAGGCTGATGTCAATGAGATAAAATTACAGTTTTGTTTTCCTGTGAATCTCTCGTGCGTAGATAAGCAATCTGAATCCAGCATGGGACCGGCGGACTCCGCCACTAACAGTGAAAACTACTATGTGGAGATGTTCCATGTTTTCCATCTCTGTTCCACAGGAACCCCCACAGCGACTTGTGGCAGGAGTTGTTCCACACTCTGCTGAACGTGCCGGACTGCAGCTCTCTGCCGAGCCTCCGGAGGCTCCGCTGCAAGCTGACGTCCGTCCTGCAGCAGGACTACAGCAGAAAACTGCCCTCGCTCAAGAGCCGCCTGGTGGTTCTGCTGCTGGAGAGCCGCAAGGCAGCTCGGAGATGACGAGAGCGCCGCCGAGAGCCTGAGACAGAGCTCCTCCTTCACTGTTTCATTTTAAAATGTTGTTAAATATCACTGGAGGAGGATTTCAGCTACTGATCAGAATTTGTACATATAAAAGGTGTAATTATATGTAGTTGCTTTTTTAATTTCACGGTATTTGCTTCCAAATTATTTGACTTCTGAGAGTCAAAACCATTAAAATTTGTGTTGAAATGTCGCAGATTATCTTCATTTCTGGTGTTTTATTTTTACTGTGTTTATTAGTTTTTAACCTGAGTTAAATTTGGCTACAATAATTGTTTTAATATCGGAGGCCTCGACATGCACATCGTTCTCACTGGATTTATATTTACACTTTATAGAAAGGAAACTGAGATCTGTTCATCGCTAAATTAAAGTAGACGTGCGGATCAGACGTTTGTGCCCAAGTTGCTGTTGTTCTTGATTCTACCACCAGATGGCACTAAAGTCATCATTTTTAAACCCTACACATAGTGGCTTTAAAGCCGTACTAATCAATATTTTTCTATAAACAGTGGAGCGAATGTGAAAGAGGATGTTCTCAGAGAACCCAGAGAAAGTTATCACAAACTCTGCAGTTCTACGGTGCTTTTTAGCCTCTTTTAGCTCCTTGTTTTATGTTTTTTGGCACATTTCCTGTCTGGTTCAGTCTCTGTGTTTCCAGCAGCAGCTGTTTGATGAACCCACTGATTAACTACCTGCTCAGCAGCAGACAGCAGACTCTCTGTTCCGCTGTAAAAACATGTCATCAGATGTTTATCATGTTGAAACCTACCGTACCTAATGTGTGTAATATCTGCATTTACTGTGAGAGCAGTATGAGGGTGTGGGGGGGGATTAGTGGGTCTAAAGTCTGATCCAGAACCAGGGTGTGATGATGTCCGTCTGCAGCTCTCTGGTACCTGTTCAGACCTGCAGCTCAGCTTAACAGCATTTTTCTACCTGGATGCTTTCAAGATCCTCCGTTCCCCCTCAGGGTTTCCTACAGCTACCTTTACTACCACCAACATGTTGGGCAGCAGCAGCAGCAGCAGCCCTGTGACCACTCCCCTGAACTGAAATACCTGGCTGAAGATAATCCTGCTGCCTTCAGGTTCTCACAGAAAATCTGACTTTTGGGCGACGAGACGTTTGGGAGCAGAGAAGATTAGTAAACACCAATTAAATGAAGATCCAACAATAAAACAACAAGAGATGTATGGATGAACGTGTTGAGAAGTTAATTTAACCTTAAAGCTTCAATTACATTTCCTCTCAGCTCACTGTTGATGTTTTGAAACTCAAGAAAATAATATGTTGACTTTCATACATCAATCATTGGGATTTGGAGAGTATACGAACATTTTCTTTAATGACATTTTTTGTGTTATTAATACACAACCAGTCACGTCAACATATGAGTTTCTTTACACAAAATCAACGTATCTTGTTAAACAAGTAACTTTTCTCATTATCACATGAGCTGGCGTGTTGCAATAATGAGTCATTATAAAGAGAAACGTCTGCTTCTAACATGAGAACCATCTTGTTAATCTGAGAAAACCTTCTCATAACGAGTAAATGAGCAAATCTTTTTCGTCTTGGAGGCAGCGACGCGTTGATGCCATAATTCATCACTTTCATCAGGAGGAGTATTTTTGATGAGGTTCGAAACGTAGCAGTTGTTGTAGCAACAGAATGAATAGTGTAATAATAGCATTAATAGTAACAGAACAAGTCATAATAGCAGCAATAGCAGAAGTAAGTAAGTAAAGTTTATTTCTATTGCGCCTTCTAGAGTAAAATAAAAATACAATAGAGTCAAATACAAATGCAGAGAAATTACAAACTTTTTTATAAAAGTTTCCATACTTCATACTTCAATAGCATGACATTACATCTCAGAAGCACGATCTTACGAGCAGCACTTGAAGGCGGCGCAGCGGAGGAGGACTGAGTGTGTGGAGGAACCTGTATCTGGATTCAGTCTGACCTGAGAGCCATGGAGGGCAGAGGAGGACTGTCGGACGAGGCTGTGACTGCTGCCTGCAAAGAAGGAGAGCCCATCACCAAGGTGAGAGTCTGCTTTAATATCGGCTTTATTTCTCCAGGATTTGATTTGATTCTTCTGCTCTGCAGAAGATCCAGACTGTGTGGTGAGTTTGTAAAGCAGTCAAACCTGTTGCCACTAATTTGTGACTGCAGATGCCTGCAGGCCTGGCAGTTTACATACTTTGACATTTTGTTCTTGATGTTTGAGCTGCAGAAACCTGAGCTGCAGAAATCTGAGGAGCTTTTCAGTGTTACATTAGATACAGAGGCGGATTTATACTCATGTACAGGCTAAAGACACAGCTGTAATAGAAGTTTTCAAGGGGCCACGTCACCCAAATCACATAAACATTTTGGGACTTCTTGTGTTATCTAATCATGCAGATAGTTTCGGTGCCTGTGCCAAGATTTTACCTGAGATTTCCACCTCAGTGCACTGGTGCAGAATGTAATTTCATCTGTGGAGCTAAAAGCTCAAATGACAAAACAACTTGTCTTTCCAGAAAAGGTGTCCAGGTTATTCTGGATCATCCTCCGAGACTTTTTCAGTAGACAGTAGTTCACACTGAGGGTTGATGATTATCCAGAGTGACACAATAAATCACAGTTTCCTTAAAGAGCTAAAGAGTCCCGTCTTTGTAATTTGACCCTTTAGACTTTTTAAAATGAAGTTTACTGACATGAAGTGCAAAAATGACACGAGACCAGAAACCTCGTCTTTTTATTTCACATCACCCTGTACCTGAAGGCATGAAGACGTGTTAGTGTATTGTTATGAAGGGTAAAGGGACTAATTAAGTTTAATAAAATAAAGAGCAAAAGTGACAGAATCCCAGAAACCACCAGGACTTTTTGGAAATTCAATGAAAGTTGTTTTTATTTGTTTGTTTCTGTCATTGACTCTGTACAATGTGAACTTAGCACCAACTCCTGAGAAAAATACCTTTAGCTGCTGAACGCTGCACTGTGTTCAGCTTCTTACAGCTTTTATTCTGAAAACACTGAGACAGAACCAGGCTGGAAATGTGCCAAAAAAACCAAAACTATGAGCTAAAAGAGGCTAAAACATCCTTAGAGCTGCAGAGCTGGTGATAACAACACCAGGGTTTGTTACTACAAGCAGTCTTTGTCTTCAGAGAAATCTTGATCAGTGCAGCTTTAAAGACTTCTTGTCTCTGCAGGACTACATGATGCAGCAGACGATGCTGAGGGTCAAAGATCCAGCAAGATCTCTGAACTTCTACACTCGAATCCTGGGCATGACGTGAGTCCTCAGTCTGATGAAACCTGATTCCAATAAGCTGTATATGATCATCGGTCCGAGCAGCTCTCAGCTTTGTCACCTCTGGCCTCCTCTGTGGTTTCCAGCTTGCTCCAGAAAATCGACTTCCCTTCGATGCGTTTCTCCCTCTACTTCCTGGGTTACGAGGACAAGGCGGACATCCCGGCCGACATCAAAGAGAGGACGGCGTGGACTTTCTCTCGCAGAGCCACCATAGAGCTCACACAGTACGTATGATGAGCGCTGAAACACCAGGCGATGGCACCGTGCGATAGTGAACGTCTCATTTCTCTGTCTGTCAGTAACTGGGGTTCAGAGTCAGACGAAGGGCTGTCGTACCACAACGGGAACAACGAACCTCGAGGATTTGGTGAGAAGTTGAACTAATGTAGATTTCACAGGAAGTAAACAAGTAAACTGCTTAAAAGAACTTAAAAGTGATTCTTTTACTGCCTTAACTTACTTTCATCTGGCTATATTTCAACTGATTTGAGTATTGTTTGTGTCCAAGATGAGCTGAGAGGAAGGTGAAGCCGTCGTCGCCTGTACTTTCTGTTCTTTGTGTGTGTGTTTTGGGTGTAACCGGCTGTCTTGTTGCAGGTCATATTGGCATCGCTGTTCCTGATGTTTACGCTGCCTGCAAAGTGTTTGAAGAGCAGAAAGTGACGTTTGTGAAGAAACCACAGTCAGGTGAGTGCTTCAGGTCCAGGCTAAAAGACTCAAAGGCTCAGTCGTTTCCTCAAACAGCTGCTCAAGTTATTAATTACTTACTTACTTAATTACTAGTGTGTTCATTAGTTCTTAGTGTTCCCCAGAAATATTGACTTTACAGCAGTCAGACAAAACAGTCTGGAAATGGAGGCTAGGAAATCAAGTGTTTACATTTTATCATGTAATCTTATTCTTTTACTTTAATAAATGTCTCTTCGTCACTTCGTGTTGTTGGTTGATATAAGTTTCCACCAGGAGGTGGCGCTCAGGTTTAAGGTTCAGGTTAGAGCCGATGGTGGACTACCATACTTACTGGTGTTGATGACATTGTGGGGACATCCAATGCGTTCACACAGTCACATTAGGAGGACTCACTCCCAGAAAGATGGTCCTCCCAACGTAAACATGAGATTTTAGGGTTAATCTGTAGGTTTGGATTAGGTTTCCAGGGAATTATTAGTCATAATTAAGTCAGTGCGGTGTGTGTGTGTGTGTGTGTGTGTGTGTGTGTGTTTACCATTATGTTAACTACCACCATTTTCCCCTCTCACAGGTAAAATGAAGGATCTGGCCTTCATTCAGGATCCGGACGGCTACTGGATTGAGATTTTAAGTCCTAACAACATGGTGTCCTTAATGTCACCTTAAATCAGAGACACACAGGGAACTCTTCAGGGACTGATGTTTGGACGACACAGCTGAAACGAAAGACTTGGTTTATATGATTTAAACTGTGATATAAATCTGTTCTGTTGAAAACCAGCTCCTGTTCCACTTTTTGTTTTCTTGTTATGTTGCTCGGTGACTTGTCTGGTCTTGCAGATCTTAAGATCTTTGCTCAAGCTGCTCCTTTTCTAAAAAAAAGAAACTGAAAGTGGTCTGTGTTTCTGTCAATCTATTGACAGTCTGTGTTTTAAGATTACACCCCCATAATCATAAACACGACATCGTCCCTGACCATCAGCACGCTAACATGCTCACAGTGACAATGCTAACATTTACTGGAGTGTCAGTATCAGTAACATGGCCGGATTAACTTGTCCAGGGGCTCCGTTTCTCTTCTTAAACAACAACAACAACAACTTTATTTAGGAAAATGCACCATGTGAGAAACACTGACGGGTCCAGGACCCGGGTGATATTGTACTTTAGTCACACTAACTATATCCCAACTGACACACGGTGAACTGGAGGAGGTCTGGGGGCCACGGGGCAGTCACACAGTTGGTCCTGGTTCCAGATGTTAAACTACGCTCAAAAAAAGTGCAGACTAAAAAACATTTGAGTGTGCTGTTGATGTTCGCCATTCTCCCACAATGCAATGCACAAAGGATAAATAGAAGAGCATATCACAGCTGCAAAACATAGATATTAAATGACAGTAAAACGTTTTGTTTTTCTTTCTTCGCTGGCGTCTGAATGTTGCATCATTTCCTGCGAGCATTAAATATTCTCGTATAGTTCCTACAGTTCTCCACATCAGGGAGCGTGTCCAGATGTTTCCAGACGGAGCTGACCAGAGATCTGTAGCTGCTGCTCCGCTCTGCCGCAGGCTACGTTAGCCGCTACTAGCATAACACACCTGAATCTCTGACCCAGCTGGTTGAGTTGCATTGTGGGTAGTGTAGGCATCAGGTTAAAGAAACCTATGAAATAAAGAAAACAATCTCTGTTGTACTCTTTTAAACAGAATAAGTAATGACAGTACAGCTGATGAAGCCAAAAAACAAAAATGTTTGATGTGTTTTAACTGGAAATTGTGATTCATGCGGTCGTTATGGCAACCACTTTGTTTTATATTGCTTGGCAAATGAGAAGACAATCTCTGTCTCAACACTGTGGCCCTCTTGTCCCCTCACACGGTTTCTGTCCCCCGGTTGTTATCCGGTCTGTTCTGCCTGCCTCTGTGTGTCTGTATGTAAAGCGCTGACCGGCTCATGTCACACAATCCACCGCCGGTCACTTCAAAGCAGCGTCCCGGCGTGAGAACCGTGTCGGCTGACCGGGGCAGATTTACGGCCTGCGGAGCTGTTCCCAGGCCTGTCAGCCTTTAATCCTCCATTCAGCTGGAAGTGACGCCGTTTTCTTCTCTGGGAGGATTTAACGGGTGCAGCAGTGATTTCAGAGTGTAAATCAACTGCAAGATGAAGGCAAAGAAGGAGTGGATTAGTGTGTGTGTGTGTGTGTGTTCTGTAATACTCCCCAAACCTGGGAAAGCAGTCTAGTTACTCACAGATACCTTAAGAAAGAAGACATTTGAAGTTTTGCATATTAATGAATGAACCACAAGGTTCATTTAGCTGTTCTGGAGCTTTCGGTCACGCCACATGATCTTCCACAGCAGACAGAGTTTTCCCACTTGTCTTTTATAATTATAGATTCTGAAGACTCAGATTTTAATTCAACCCGGTCCTTAAATGTACCATTTTCTGACAACTGGGCAAATTTGAGCTGCAAAGGAAGATGATGTGATGTGATGATCAAAAGCTCCTGCAGCTACTAAATGGATCTTGTGGCGAGAGCTGCTGTTTCCAGGGTCAACAATGAACTGAACCTCAGCTAGCTGAATCAAGTTTTCCAGTTTGCAGTTTAAAGGACCCTCCCAGTACTTTACATCACCACTGACCACGCTGCTGTGTTTAAACTCCACATCTGCGATCAGGCTGAATCTCCCCACGTATAAAGAGTTCACACTGAAAACATCAAAACACCGTGACAGCTGCACTTCATCTTTATTTGTAAAAAGGCACACAGAGAATCAGAGAGGCTTGACGGTAACTTCAGTGACAGTTTACATAATAGAACAAGTGGAAAAGGGTTCAGTGTGATCAAACACTGCAGGTGTGAGGTGGAAACTTTATTCTCAGTTAATCGATTCTCTTCAGAAAGCGTCCGTTCTTGTTAGTTTGGTTAAACATCAGTGAGCTGATTATCTCAGAGGACTTTGGTTTCATCCGTCTTTGGCACATGGTCAGTGTTTGAGTGAAGGTTTTAAAGTGTGAATCTTATGTAGTTCTACTTTTTGTTATGGTCAAAAAAAACAAACATGAAAAGACCAAAACCAACAACCTGTCAGTCCGTCTCTCAGTCCTGTCTGACTTCCTGTCTGACTTCCTGTCTGACTTCCTGTCCGTGGCTCTAAAGCTTCATGTTTTAAAAGGCGGTTTTAATAGTTAACGGAGCTCCACGGTGTAATTGGTTGTAGTCTTTTCAGGAGATTTGTTGACAATAAGTAAAATATAGAATAAAATACAGAACATCAGCAGACGTTTAAGGGTAAACTACAACAAACCAACAGGTTCAGTTCAGGGTTCAGTGGAGGTCCAGTCCACAGGGACTTAAGGTTCTTCAACATAGTTTCTTCAGGTTTGTTCAGGTTGTGTCACTTTGTGTTAAAGTGGAGTAAATCTCATGTGGGAACAAAACCTCAGTTAAAGTTGGTAAAACACGTCGAAACAGTTCAGTAACTCTGAATAGAAAGAAGAAAGGCAACAAATTCAACCGTTCATGTCTGTTCTCGGGGCAGAAGTTTCAGAACAGCTGGTCACTTTGTGAAATCAGCAGGTGAAACAGTCAAAAACACCTCAGAGGTTAACAAGTTAATAGAACGAGTTTCTTGGGTCAAGTGTTAAAACTGTTTAGAAGTCGCTTGTTCACTGGCGGTAAAAGTGTCAACAGGTCAGAGGTCAAACAGTCAGAACGCTCCGACTTCAGTTCCCCACGGTCTGTAGGGTTTACTGCTGCTGCTGTGAGGAGTCTGGGAGGAGGAAGAGGAGGAGGAGGAGGAGGAGATGGGAGGACTGGTGGTGGCGGCAGCGGAGGTGAAGGAGGAGGGAGGGAGGATGGGGAAACCTCCGCGGAGGGTGATGGGAAACGACGCAGAGAGAGAGAGGAGGGAGGCGGAGAGAGGAGTGGGGGTGCAGGGGAGCATGAGAGACGAGGAAGAGGAAGAGGAGGAGGAAGGAGAGGAAGAGGAGGTGGAGTCTGCGTAAGAGGAAAAGGAGGAGGCTACGCTGCGCTGCGACAGCTCCAACAGCCTCTGGGGGGCTCCACCTCCTCCTGCGTCAGGAGAAACAGGAAGCCCGCTCAGTCCGTACGGCGTCACGGCGGCCGGCAGAGGCCGGAACGCGGCAGCGGTGGCGACGGCAGCGGCTGCAGCGGCCCAGTGGTGGGGGTGGAAGGGGTGAGGCAAAGGGTGAGGCTGCTGGTGGTGGTGGTGGTGTGGAGAATGGGAGGTCATGGTGAGGGCGGTGACGTCGCGCTGCGAGGCGCAGGAGGTGAGGTGGGAGAGGAGGCGGGAGCGCAGCGGGTCGCTGGAGTCCAGGCCCTCCACGGCGCTCAGGTAGCGGGAGACCTCCGTCACACACTCCCTGAAACCCAGAGACAGGAAGTCCAGGGCCAGAGCCTGGGCGTCAAAATAACCTGCAGACACACAGACGGTCAAACACTGTTCATCAATATGGTTTCCATAACGACATAAACGCCTTCTAAATATGCTCAACTCCAACTGAAACAGACCAGATGACCTGATACAGCCGTCAGCTGACTGCATGTTTGTTCTGTCTGACTTTACACGCTGCTGCAGCTGCTGCTGCTGCTGCTGCTGCTGCTGCTGCTGCTGCTGCTGCTGCTGCTGCTGGTAAACCCAAACAAACGCTGCAGAGAGACGGCCTGTGAACGCAGCCAACACTGACCCTCTCCCCCAGCCCCCCAAACCCCGCTGGCTATATGAAAGCAAACAGCGCTGGTCAGGGTCAAGTGGTGCTTTTATCCCTGCAGTGCTTTCCCATGGACTCAACACCTCCCTCCGTCACACACACACACACACACACACACACACACACACACAGTGCTTTAAAGTGACATCACGTCCACGGTGACGCTGACGAGGACGGACCGACGCGTCACCTCATGTCTTCTGTTAGAAGCTGCACTTCAACATCCGACTGACCAACAATCAAAAAAAGTTCTGAGCGGAAACAACTTTGAAGTATTTGTTTGTTCTGCTAAGAGGGTTCTTCAGGTCTTTACGTGCAGCAGGCTGCTGGTTGGATCCCAGTCTTTGTACTGGGCGGCTGCGGCCCAGCAGGTACAGCAGGTCGGCCATTAATCAGAGGGTTCGACCCTGAACCTGATGGTTCCGGCTGTCCGGCGAGTCACAAGTGACCCGAACCAGCAGAGGATTGGACACTGGGAAGTTTTGATGTTGCTTTGCTGCTTAAAGGAGCTACAACTCTGTCCTCTATGGAGGACGTGCGTGCAGACCTTGTTGTTCCGGGTCTCGACAGCAGATCTACTGTGATTACCTTTCCCTCCTGTAGCCTGCAGCACCTTCAGATGGTCCACAGTCATCTGCAGAATCTCTGCCTTCTCCAGTTTCGCTGAGCCCTGACGGAACAAACCAAAAGTTAAAGCAGGAAGACACAAGTTCTGCAGCTCCTCATCGTGGATGTAACAAGCATCCGTCTCTCTGTGTGTCGGTTCTGTTGGGATCCTCTGTGGTTCTATATGAACCAACAGGTTCTCACCTGCTTCTCGAACGCCGTGGGGACGAGCCTCCGTAACTCCAACAGACTGTTGTTGATTCTGTCTCTGCGTCTCTTCTCGATAATCTGACAAACAAAAGAAAAGAATAAAGACATCAAACTACGAAGTGACCAGCGTCAAAACTCCTTTATTATTATTATTATTAATGATAACTTTACCCCTCTGCGTTTCTTCCTCGCCATCACTTGAGGGGTGGTGGTCGGTGATCCACATCTTCTGAAGGACGCCGTCATGTGGCTGAAGAACACAACAGTAACTGATCATCAGAGATACAGACCAAGGAAACTTTGACCTCCAGCTGCTGGACTTTAAACATTCTGGATCATTTCTTTGTCTGTTAAAGTGCTTTCTGTTCACAGCCAGATGTTCCAGCTGCAGCAGAGTCTCATGTATGTAATTAAGTACATTTGTTCAAGTACTTTTGAGTATTTCCATTTCATGCTGCTGTATACTTCTGTATAATCTGCCCAGTATCTACCTTGATGAACTACAACTCTCTTTGTTAGTGATAAAAACAGAATAATATAATAATAAAATATTAACACAGTGAAAGGAAGCATCCTGCATAAAGAGTACTTTAGTACATTTTGCTGATAATACTAATAGTAGTTATTGTAGTATTTTGACTTGTAGTGGAGTATTTTCACTCTGTGGTACTGTTACTTTCATTGAAGTAAAAGATCTGAGTACTAGTAGGTTGTTGAAAAGGATTATGGGAAATGTAGGACATGTAGATATATATATATATATATTTATTTAACTTTAGACGCTTTCTGTCGGTTGCTGTGGTGACGAGGAGCGACACAGCTCTCCACTTTACTCCACTTTACTCCACTGCTGGAAACAGAAGAGCTGAAACGGATCTCACAGATTTTACTTGATAAACTGATTTGATTTATGTTTTTTTAGTAACATGCAGTTCAGAACATCAGGTGTACTTCATCTTTTACCTTTAACTGTAGTAAACGGTATTTTAAAAGGCAGACCTTATTACCAGATATAACTGTAGTCTTTACCACATGATGTGTATTTGAGTGAATATTGAGTAGTATATATTGAGTGAAGTTGTTCTTCAGGGTTCAGTCCAGCTCTGACAGCAAAGTAAAGGTACATACTGTAACTTTAAATCTCGGAAAGACTAAATCAAAGGATCCTGTAACATTCTGATATGCAGCACCAGCAGTTATATAAGTTCAACAGGATCAAGATTTCTTCATGCATCGCAACGTGAAGGTGGAGCCATCTTTTATACTGAAGGTACTCGGCCTCAGTGGGTCCTGATGGGTCTCTTCATCAGACACTGGAGCTTTTCACTGTGACACGACGGAGAGTCCCGGACTCACCCTGGATAAAGGCTCTCGCTGCCCACATCGATGGTCTCCTCCGCGTCACTCTCTGCCGAGCTGCTGTCCTCACACGGCCGCTTCATGGTGCATGGAGGGCGGGCAGGGCCGTCTGTCTCTCCCCCGGGAGATAAAGTTCTAAATAAAGTTTCTTCCCCTCGGAACAAAACAACACCTTCAGACTGAATGAATAAACACCTCTGTGGGAGTGAAGTCACCACCGCTCGACGCAGGCAGGCCCACACTTCACTGCAGAGGCATTAGATCGAGATGGATCGAGATGGATCTGGGTCTAGTTTTCTGGTCTCACAGGAACATTACAGGACAGTTTGTTTGTTGAATCCAGCAGCTGATTTCAGGTTCGTTTCCTTCCCAGAAAAGAAAAATATTCACAAAAGTTTTTCCTCTGAAATGAATTCCTCCCGCAAAATAAGTCTTCCCGCATCACTGTTGCGTTAGTGTCTGAAGCCAATAAAAGGTTCACAAATGTTCAGAGTGAAAGAATTTCTCCGGAGCTTCCAGGAGTTGTTTTTCAGCGGTGTGCGTCCGGTAAACAGTCCGGGGCAGGTGGCCCGTGTGTCGGCTGCAGACTGGACTGGTGACCGGTGTGTCCTCCTCCTCCTCCTCTGCTGGAGCTTTCCCACGGAGCCTGGGAGCCACACACACACACACACACACACGCGCACACACACACACACACACACACACACACACACACACACGCGCACACACACACACACACACACACACACGCGCACACACACACACACACACACACACACACACACACACACACAGTGGAACCGCCCACGTGTGCTCAAACACAAATTTGAGATGGAAGATTTGTGCAGCCTCGGCTGGGCTGGTCCTTCTCTCCTGATAATACCGCCTGTCTGGTTCAGACGGAGTGTGTGTGTGTGTGTGTGTGTGTGTGTGTGTGTGGGAATGAGGCCACTTCTGACAGTCAGAAACAGTCATTATGTAAGACAACAGGTTTCAGACTGGACTGTTGCACTGAAGCTGATGTTAACTTTATTCCTATACTACAGCAGTAAAACACAACATACAAATTAATGCAGCAGAAATATGAATCCAGAAACATCAGATATGAAAGTACACGTCGCTGGTAATACTTAAATACTTTTACTTCAGTAAGGTTTTGAATGCAGGAAAAGAGAGAGAGAGAGAGAGAGTGTGTGTGTGTGTGTGTGTGTGTGTGTGTGTGTGTGTCAGACGTTCCCACAGCTCCTGGCTGTGTACACTGAAACCCAATCATCGTGTGACAGGTCAGACACACACACACACACACACACACACACACACACACACACACACACACACGCGGCTGTCTTTTCACACGTGCTAATCTTTTTGCAATACAACAAGGATTTAATGCAGCCACACACACACACACACACACACACACACACACACCTTTTATCCGCTCTTTCTTCTTCAGGTGACTTCAGGTGGACCTGTCAGCACCCTCTCATTGGCCGAGCTGGAACGTAACAGTGAGTCCGCTTCATTAGAGCTCTGACCTCAGTGTTGTTCAACAAACTGACTCGTTTTACGTTTTCTTCTGTTTTTAATGAAACAAATAAATGTCTAATAACTAGAAGAAAGTTCATAGTTTACGGTAGGATGGAGTTTTTTTCAAACACAGGTGTAGCTTCAGCTGGTCTTCACCGCGTCTTCTGTCCTCCATCACTTCCATTGAGAAGTGGCGCCTGTATGAAAAGCAAAAACGATGAAACCAAACACATCATCAATCCAAAAATCATCCTCCTGACGTCGTTAACAAACTCCTACCAACAGGCGCTGCGGCACATGATCGCTGGTCTCAGAATGCAGGAAGTAAACTGCAGGAGCAACGACCAATCAAAGAGATGACGGTTAGCTCCAGCTTCCTGTCACTCAAACAGCTCCCTCCTCTATACGCTAAACACCAGATTTAAGATGGCCGACTGCGTCAAAGTTCAGCTCCGTGTTGTTTATTGGAGTAAACCGGGATGAAGCGGTTCTCTTTACCAATGGGGGGGCAGGAGGAGGGCGCTTTGAGGTGGCCCTCAGAGGAAACACAGTGCTGCGGGGGTGGGATGAAATACGACCCAGGAAGTCCCGTTATAAACATTACATCCAAACTAAAAAAACCAGTGAAACTAAAGGTTTATTAAACTGTGAGACAAGACTTCATGATGATGAGTGAAGAGCAGCGGAGGAGGAAAGTCTCATTCAGGATGATGTTTATCATGTTGAGGGCGAGAAGCTGCTGCCAACAAGGCCACAGCTTGTGGAGTGTGTGTGTGTGTGTGTGTGTGTGTGTGTGTGTGTGTGTGTGTGTGTGTTGACGATATCAGAGGTTTATTAGTGTCAGGGGTCACAGAGGACAGGCAGGGCCATCCTATAGCAGGAAACACTGAGTGTCGAGGGAGGAATATCTGTGTGTGTGTGAGGAGGGTAATATCTCGGGGAACGTCGGGCCGGAGCGCCAAGCCGCAAGTCGGAAATCCTTTTAGAACATGTGTGTGTGTGTGTGTGTGTGTGTGTGTGTGTGTGTGTTTAGAGAGAGAGAATGGGAGGAAGTGGTGTATTATTCTCAGTTAGACGCTGCTCGCCGCCCGTCCGTCGCTACGACGCCTCAGACCTCACACCACTCGTTCCCACAGGACATCCAACACACACACACACACACACACACACACACACACACACACACACACACCATGTATCAGCTACCTGCCATAACTTCACCAATACAAATATCCAAAAATCTATTTCTTGGTATATCATTACCTTCTCTAGTTATTCACTCTGGAGGCGACATGTTTCCTCCCGTGTGCCGAGCTCCGAGCAGCTGTCCAGATGTTCAGGTGCACCTGCAGATCTGGACTAACACCTGAGGTGCAGCAGAGACGAGCCTGCTTCAGACTTCTGTTGAAAGTTAAAAGTATTTTCTTCTCGGCAAAATGAAGCATGGATGCGTTTCCAGAAATGGAGGCTGTCTGTCTCCAGTTGATTGGCTTTAAAAACATTTGGCTCATGAGCACCTGCTGTTTATTAGGGTCTCACCTGCCGTGACGAGATATTTATTGATTCCTTTCGGTAAAATGTAAGATATGTTCTGTCTTGTGCTGCAGATGTTGAGTGTCAGAAGTGACATGAAGCTGATGCTGATCCTCTCGTATAACAAACAAATGTATTTCCAGAAGAGCTCCTTTAAGATGTGAGAGTTTGGATAAAAGCTGCCAGCTGCAGAAGAAGAGCGTGACGGAGGTGACGCCACCGTCAAACTGAAGGAAAGCTTCAATTAAAAAAACATTATAATAGAACTGAGGTCAGTTTCAAAATAAGAGCGTACCGGAGTGTGTAAAGGAGGTCAGTGTGTGTGTGAAGTTTACGAGGGTTATCACCAGTCTTTAATGCACTCCCACAGACTGTATGAATGTCTGTTGTTTGAGGTTATAATAGTCTATTGTTGTGATGAAGGAAACCTGCAGACGCGTCCTCTGGGAGCGTCGCACCACCAACCTGCAGGTGCTGCGTTACTCCACTTCCTTCCTGTCACCTGACCTGCGCTTCCCTTCAGGACGCCGTGTAGAGGACAGAGTGCGTGTGTTGGACAAAAACTAAATATAATAGTTTTATCTTTAACAATTTATGAACAATTCCCAGATGATCCTTTGATACCACACGAGACGTTCAGTTTGGTAAATGAAGGTCATCGTTATCATCCGAACGTGTGGAGAGTCGTCTCCCTGCTCACTTGACCTCCGACCTGTCTTCCTCCTCTCCTCTAAATAAAGGTTAAACAGTCAGCCTCATTCAAAATGGTTCTTTTGGTGTGTGAAACGTTTCTGTTGAGCGTAAAACAATGCGACAGGCTCTCTTTGCACTGCTGCTAATCTTACAAATTAGAGGGTTCTGTATAAATCAATGTTTCCTGTATAAGTAAGTTCCTGAAATAAATAATAGTAACGTGTGTCGAACCCTTTATTTCATCAGAGGAGGAGAACAGAGAGAAGAAGAGGAGGAGGAGGAGGAGGAGGAGGAGGAGGAGGAGGCTGAGTGTCAGAGAGGCCTGAACCTTTAATCTCCAAACACGTCAACACACACTCGACAGCGTACGGGACTCTAATGTGTGTGTGTGTGTGTGTGTGTGAAAGTTAAAGTCCAGATTGTGAAGCATACCTGTCATCAACACACACACACACACACACACACACTTACATTCAAACACGTTTTGGTGAAATTGTTGATGTTTGTTGTGTTGAGAGAGAGAGAGAGAGAGGTGTTGTAGATTTCTCCCAGTCGTTTCTTATCTCTCTCGCCCACTGTCGTCCTCTGGTTTGAACTTATCAGAGGCAACACCCCGTCTGGAAATTCACGCAGATTAAAGAGCTTTTATAAAGTCTTTATTTATCCACAGGAGGGCTGCTGAGTGTGTGTCCGTGCAATACGCACATTTACGTTTTCGTCAGCTGTGGCATTTCATCTTCTCCCGGCCTGAGACGAAGTTTATTTATATTCATTTTATTTCGTTATCATGAATCTGTCTCCCCTGTTCACATGCAACACTTTATTTTAGGCTTTCTGTTGGAACAAAACTCTGTAACGCCGACATGCTGAGAGATATTGATTAGTATTATTACTTACAGATGAGGTGAAGGCAGCTCCCACGATGTCAAACCACAAGTCCTCCAAATGAGATGCCACTACGTTAAGGTTTGTTTAGGTTTAGGCACAAACCTCTCTACCTCTAATGTACTTTGGTTCTTTCATTTCCATTTTTTATGTGCAAATTTAAATACGTACTTTCACGCCGCTTCAGTATGATGACAGCGTGTTCATAAAGACACAGAGGGGCTTTGAGCTAAATGCTAACATCAACAATGCTAACATGTTTACCATGTTCACCGTCTTAGTTTAGCGTGCTAACATTCGCTAATTAGGATAAAAAACAAAGTGCAGCTGAGGCTGATGGGAAAGTCATTCATTTTGAAGGTATTAGACAAAGTGATATTTTGACCTGATGATGGCGCTAGAAGTCAGAGGATTAATCCTCATTAATCATTAGGGTTCATCCTCTGGAGACTCTGAATATCTGAATCAAATTTCATGGCAATCCATCTGATAATTGTTGAGATAGTTCTGATATATCTGAGGGGGGGTGATAAAAGTGTTTTACCCCTGTAGTCCTTTGAGATCTTGTATGTGATACTGGGCTGAACAAATACTTGACTTGACTGAAGCCACCATGTTCTTCATCATCTTCACCCCCCCTCACTGACAGAGATAATCGCCTCTCTTGGTGTCAGCATGTGTGAGAGTTGGTGTTTGCAGCGAGAGCTCTGCTGTTCTGTTCAGCATTAGAGTCACTTATATCAGGTCCACACACACATTCCTGCTGCCGCCTGTATAGAAACACACACACACACACACACACACACACACACACACTCACACACACACCTGTGGTCAGCAGCACCTTTGTTCGGTAAAAGATGCTCGTGCAGTAAAAAGTGTTCAAACAACACATATGTTTAACCAAGACTAGAGGTCTTCACGGGTCCGCTTGGTTCCTCGTATCTGAGACCAGATGATGTTCAGGCTGATCAGGTCTGGTATGGTGCTGATCAGGTCTGGTATGGTGCTGATCTTGCAGCAGGTCTCAGGTCTGTGGGTTGGTTGTTGCTGTTCTCTCTCTCTGTTTGGGTCTGTTCAGGTCGATCCTCAGGTGTATTTGGATCAGGTCTGACTGTCCTCTGGTTCATTTCAGATCTGGTCTCTATTTTCCAACAGGGTCCAACATTTTGAAGACCTCTAAACTTCTAAACTTGATATCTAGACTTCCTTTGATCAGATCCAGATGAGGAAAAACCAACTCAAAGAGCGAGGGGACTGCGGACCTCAGATCAGGGCCGCCAGTCTCCTGGTTCCACTGCCGGCCTCCCCTTCAGGAACGTGACCCGGCTCATTGTGGCCTCCTGACCCCACACGTTCCACTGATGGGGGGCCGCAGTGTGTGTGTGTGTGTGTGTGTGTGTGTGTTGACATTTGTGGCACATTCTGAAGAGAGAAAGTGGGTGTGGGAAAGACCTGCTCACCCATGTCAGACTCCCCACGACACACACACACACACACACACACACACACACACCCGGTCAGCTGATATCCAACTCCCCCAACTCTCCCAGCACTTTATCTTCGTGTGTGTGTGTGTGTGTGTGTGTGTGTGTGTGTGTGTGTGAGCTGCTGGGAAAGTCCCCTCAGCTTCCATAATATTTCAATGTGACCTCCGATTCTCAGAAACATCACTCACTGCAGCAACGTCACGTTTAGGTTTTACAATTTCTGCTGTTGAATTAATTCAGATTCTTCATATTAATTAAATAAAGTCTTTTTGCAGATGGAGTTCAGCTGAAGAGGTCGACACGTCGGATAACTTCCACAGGCGTTTATTCATTTAACTCCAACATTAAAGTGTGACCTGTAAACCGTGACGCAGTATTTGCATCAGAACAAACGTGTTCAGCAGATTATTCTTCTCTCAGCTGGTTAAACCTCTCCCTGATCACCTCCACTGGGTTTTAATGCAGAGACGTTCATGATGTGTGGTTCTCATTTACATGTTTTTCTGTTTGGTAAATTGGTCATAAATGTTACCTGTTGCCATCATAGAGTCCATCCTCACCTCCTCCATCACCGTCTGGTACGCTGCTGCCTCCACCAAGGACAGACGCAGACTGCAGCGTATCATCCGCTCTGCAGAGAGGGTGATCGGCTGCAACCTTCCATCTCTTCAGGACCTGTACTCCTCCAGGACCCTGAGGAGAGCAGGGAAGATCGCTGCCGACCCCTCCCACCCCGGACACCATCTGTTCGACCCCCTCCCCTCTGGCAGGAGGCTGCGGTCCATCAGGACCAAAACCTCCCGCCACAAAAACAGTTTCTTCCCCTCTGCAGTCAACCTGACAAACTCTCACTGACCCCCCCCCAGAACACAAACACAAGCTATACGTTATATTAACGTACATCACCCCTGTCCCCACTGCGTTACATTAACGCACCCACCCCCTACTGGACACTTTACCTGGACACTTTACTTTATTCTGGTCACTGCACTGTTGTTATTTATCTTATCTTATTTTTTTTTTTTATTTTTATTTTTATTCTTATTCTTATTTTAGCTTTTATATTCTACTTATTTGTTACCAAAACAATAGCACCTTCAGACCACAGCAAATTCCTTGTAATGTATGTTACTTGGCAATAAACAGTTTCTGATTCTGATTCTGATTCTGATTTGTGTCACCTGAAGGGTGAAAGTCCAACAGCAGCTGGTCTCTAACGGACGGTCTGCGGTCGGCTGCTGGGCCGGTCGTGTACGGTGGCTTTATCGGAGCTTGTTTGATGGAAACAGCTGAACTGAATTAAACTGAACCAGTGAATGAGCCACAGAACCAACATTAGGAGCCGAAAGACGCTAAAATGCTCCTGAGCTGCTGAGTCGGGCGATATTTCCTTGAGGGTTCGATTGGGGTTTCGAGGCCATGTTGATCCCTGTTGGCCGTCACACAGAGGAGGGAAACATCGTTTCTCAGCAGTCGGTGTGTGAAGTGTGTGTTGATGTCAGATCAGTTACAGAAGCAGAAGCATCATCTGAGAGTGTTAAACAGCTTCTGTTTCCTTCTGGATGAGTTTGTTTCATTTCCTGCTGTGGCAGATTAGGTTTGGTCAACTTCTCTGACTCACAGTCACATCCGAGATGATTTACCAGTTAAAGTCTTTTAACAAGTACTCAGTTCTTGGAACAAAGATGTGTGCAGTGCAGTTCAACATAGACGTGTTTTTATTTTGCCATTAATATCCATGAAGTGAATGAAGAAGGAAAACGTCACCGCTGCTGATCTCCTGACAGAAGAGTCTGTTTGCTCCTGTTGACTTGGCAAACAGAAGATCTTCAGACGTCTTTTCAGGACGTAGTTTATCGTGTTTGTTGGTTCAGATACCTTCAAAAACAAGTCATCAGCAAGTGGTGAGATTTTATGTTTGGATCTGGAAAAAGGAAACGCTGCCATCAAAGGTGCCTTTGAGGCAAATTAACACTTTTACACATTCACAGCAGAAAGTCCCGTTCCTTTATTTCCCATCAATTTCTATAAATACAGAACACGAGAAGAGCTTTGATGGTGTCTGACACTCGTGAAGAGAAAGAAGGGGATTTCTTTGTGAGTAAAGTCGTATTTAAGTGAATTAACATCTTGACCGATGAAAGAAAGGAAGGAAGACTGGGAGAGTTGGAGGGAGAGAGGGCAGTGGATGAAGAGAGAAAAGGATAATTGTGTGTTTCTGCAGTGAAAGACTGTTATTCTTTGGTGCTGCTGAGAGGCGGCCATTGTTGAGTGGAGTTTACCAGTGGGACCGGTCATCTGAGATCACACATCCTGATTGTCGCCCTCAGACCTGATCTCCGCAAGCTGCCGGAGGAGGCT
>NC_092198.1:1312500-1320000 GCF_043641665.1 Enoplosus armatus | reverse complement strand
AGACCAAATAACAACGAGCTGTTCAGTGTTTCATCTGCTGTTCAAATATCGTGAAAAGAGTGTACAGTCGAGCATGTTAGCATGCTAATATTTGCTAATTAGCACTAAACACAAAGGTGAGGCTGAGGGGAATGCCATCAGTTGTTTGACAGGTGATGATGATGATGGTGAGGATCACCAAAGTTATTATGATTCAACAACAAATATTAACCTGGTTAATAAAACTAAGATCATTAAGGTGTTGGGATCCTCTGAATGTATGTTCCAAACTGAACTCTTCTCTTCAGGCCACACCTTGAACGCAGCACAAGCCGCCATGTTGTCTCCAGTTGGGAGAAAGTGCAGGAAACCTTCCAGATAGAGATCAGAGAGGCTGAGTGGACAGCACTCCCTTTGATTTTCCTCCAAATTAGCTTCAGGCTAAAACTAAAACTGATCTCACATCAGCGTCAGTGTGTCTGTGCAGAAGCAGTGTGAGCTCGTGTGAGACCCTGTTACGTAATGTCGGCCTCAGAGTTAATTAAAGACATTAAAATGGACATGAAAGACAAGACGGGACACACACACACACACACGGTCACCACAGCACCAACACACTTAAACACACACAGGACAAGCATGCACATTCATACAACCAGGAGCACATGATACACATGTGATGCACACACACACACACACACACTAACCCATGTAGCAGGACTGAACGTCAGGAACGCTGAGAATGTGAAAGGTGACAGCTAACAGTGTGAAACACTCCACAGTGGGAGAGTAATACAGACAGTGCCATTAAAATGAATATTGTACGTTCATCTCTCGTTTACATTTACTCGCTGGGTGCGTTTGCAGAAAACGTTCCTCAGGCTTCATGTTTGTGACTTGATGAAGATCCGAATGGGACAAAACATTTTCTATTATAAAGGACAAAATGTATAACCTTCATATTTACTTTAGTGGCTGCCAGCTAACTTGTTCCATCATTAAAGTTGTTTTAATGTTAATATTAAAAATATTATTGAATAAGTAGTTTAACATTTGGGGAAATACGCTTATTTGCTTTCTGACAAAGGGTTAGATTTGAGGACTGATGTCATGTTTGTCTGTTGAACATAAAGCTACAGCCAGCAGCTGGTTAGCTTAGCTTAGCACAAAGACTGGAAACGGGGGACGGCTAGCTTGGCTAGCATGCTGTCCAACGATAAGAAAGTCCATCTACCACCTCTAAAGCTCACTAATTACTTGTTGCCATGTCTTGTTTACATATTGCTCGTTTAATTCATACAAAAAGTGAAGGGTGAAAACAACAATTAGCTGTTTCACTGGGACCAGTAACTTCCTTGAGTCTTTGCTGGTTGCCTGGCAACTGGTTCCCCCCGTAAAACAGCAAATTGTCATTTTTAGGCTTCAGTTTTTGTACAGATTAAACAGACAAGATGTCACGCGTTACTTAGTGAGCTTCAGAGGTGCTGGTAGCTGGATTTTGTTACCTTTGGACAGAGCCAGGCTAGCTGTTTCCCCCTGTTCCCAGTCTTTGTGCTAAGCTAAGCTAACCATATTCAGTGTACAGACATGAGAGTGGTATCAATATACTTGTAACTCTCCACCAGACAGTCAATTAACGTATTTCCCAAAATGTTGAACTCTTCCTTTAATGTAACAACGTACGCTGAGACCAGTTTGGCTAAAAGAACATGAATATGCTGAGTGACACTGTGTGTGTGTGTGTGTGTGTGTGTGTGTGTGTGTGTGTGTAATTATATCTCTTCTGGCCAACAGTGACCCATTTCTCAGCCTTGTCTGGGACTGTGTGTGTGTGTGTGTGTGTGTGTGTGTGTGTGTACATACGTCTGCTCCCACGTCCTGATCACCTCATTCCCAAAACACTGCCAAACACCCCGGGGCACACACACACACACACACACACACACACACACACACACACACACAGAGCGGCTGCTGTCTGCTGTTGCATAACAAGAGAATAAAGACAGAGAGGCGAGAAGGACGTGAGAGGAAACGAGAGACGGAGAGAGAAAGAGAGAAATGTGATACAAACAGGAGAATAAGGAGGTCGGTCTGCAGCTGAGTGACAGGTGAACTGTTGATGTTGTTCACAAGAACAGCAGCTCGTCCGTCTGTATATGCGCAGCGCGTTCTCACATTTTATGTCAAAACACACATCTTCACATGGAGCTTCAAGATGGACGTTGACCCTGGAGGCAGATGCTCTGCTGGATTTGGTTTTGTTTTATCTGAACGTCTGTCGTGGTTACATGGTGACAGTCATGAATCAACTGCTCAAGTGCTGCCGGTGTGAACGCGGTGTGAACGCGGTGTACTCCGTGTTCACGACGGCCAAATATTATAAATATAACATATATAATACTTCATTTACTGCCTGAAATCTGAGTTTTGGTGCAGATTTAGAAACTCTCTCTTTAAGAAGATATTGAGGCGTAAAGAGACGTGTTTCCTTGATTGACAGGTGTCTCAGCCTCTCACAAACGTGGCTCTTTCACTTCTGTACACAAGTTTGGATTTTCTGCTTCGCTTCACGATCCTCAGAGTGTCGTCATAAAACCCTTTTAGGATTTCCTGCTGCTGCACAGTCCAGTTCTCTGACCTCTGGAGGCTCTATTTTTGGACTTGGTGACCTTTGACCCCTGCTGCTTTATTTAGGCTAGTAAACAGTCTGGGAAACTGAGAGGGATTTCCCCAACTTGCTGCATGAGATGTACATTCTGCACTGTTCCGAGCTCCTCATAAGAAACGACCTCTCCACCTATAATTCAGTTTCTGGGTGATGTAATATGTGTTGTTGTAAAAACAAAATGTTGTTGAACTCCAAAATGAGTTTCAGGGTCAAACCTTGTGATTTGTGACGCGATCGCTGCAGATGAAAGAGGACAAACAGCCAGCAGGGAAACATCTTCTCTGTTCATCTGCAGCCACTTTGAACGAGATCCAAGAAGGTTTTTACAATCCAAAGTTAATCAATCAATCAATAAAAAGTCAAGCAACCACTGGGAACTGCTTTATATCTCATGGTCAATTTGTTCTGGTGATTTAGGAAACCGCAAACCAAACCATGGTGGGATTAACTTGCTAGGGGGCACTGGGGGAAAACAATCCCAAACCCTGTTCCTCCCACTCTCTGTGCATTGGTAGTTTCCTGTGCTGGAGTAACATCTATCCCCAGACCTACTTTGTTGTAATTTGATTAAACACATCAATGCAGAAAACTGAAATAAGGAATGTCTTTAAACTAGATTACAGGGGGGGGGGGGGGGGGGGCCCTCAAGACCGGCTGGAAAACAACTACAAACCCCGCCTCCTTTTTCACCTCCACACAGCTGACCAATCACAGCGTGAAGTGGGTCTGAAGTTACAGGAACGGTCGAACACAGCCCCCCGCTTCCTAATCCGACATCGGAAAGGTGTGTGTGTGTGTGTGTGTGTGTGTGTGGGGGGGGGTCTCCAAAGTTATTCAACCATCCGACAGCATACTGGGTCAGCTTAAGTCTGGAGTCCTGTTGGGCCCCTGAACCCCAGAGCTGTAGTGAAACCAACCACCTGAAACCTGTGAATAATAAAACCCACCCCATCATTAACAAACCCTCAATCAATTAATGATTGACTTAACGACGTATATGAGGACCACTGATTAGACGACCAGACTCTCCTCACACCTTTGAGGGACGCTTGAACACCTTGACCCTGATGGAGGAAGAGAAAAGAGAACCTCCCTGCACGGAGACACATTTTATAACTGAACAGGCTGATGTCGGACAAAGGTTTGCACATAAATATCGGCTCTAGGGCTGTTTAAGCAGGGACAGTATAAAAAAGATGATAAATGACAAAGAACTGACATCATATTTACTTCAAGAGATGCAGATATTTAATTATGAATATGATATTTCCCAAACGGAGAAATCATGAAATGTTTTGTTAGTATGAGCAGGTGAAAACAAAACCTTTTATTCTGAAAAGTAATTTTTAAATGTTTTTGGCGCAGCAGCAGTTAACAAAACAAATGCAATATTTATTCTTCTTATTTCCTCTTTTTCATGTTTAAAGGAGAAATATGCGACTTTATATTCACTTGTGAGTTTGTTTTGAAGTGGCCCTCTCTGAAACGGTCTGATAATATGTCTGATATCGTTTAGAGATACATTCTCACAACAAATGGATCTGAAGACTGTGATTGATGGTCGACATCTTATAACAGACCAGATTTGATTTGAGAGTTCAGGGCTTTGGTCGCCTCCTGGAGGCCCCTGGCTGGCAGCTCTGCTCACACACACACACACACACACACACACACACACACAGCACTGACTTTGGTCATGGACGTCTGGAAAGTTGCTGAAACTTGTTGACGTTGACTTCAATGGGCTCAACATTGCACTTGAGTAAATGTAGTTCAGCACTGAGAGAGTGAGAACATTTTAACTTCATGCAAATTACCTCTAAATATGTAAACATCACTATGACGCGCGGCAGAGAGAACCAATAGCGGCCGTTTAGTGTCGTACCGGAAGCGGAAGTACCAGTTGTTGTTTTATCTGAAGCGCTCAGTTGTTTTTTCCTCCTCGCGCTCCTCCCCACCGGGCAGGTACGGGGCTTTATAACAATATGGAGTATAAACTGATCATGGCGGTCTCCGGCTTCCCGAGTCTCTACGACTCTAACTCGCTGACCTACAGGGACCTGAACATGAGGAGCGACGCGTGGAGGCAGGTCGCGGAGATCGTCGGTGTTCCCGGTGAGACTCTCGAGCTTTCTTCATCTAATAATGGACACGCTGTGACGGTAACCGCTTTCTGTACTGTGGCTGAGAGGGGGGCTCCGTCAAACCACTTTACTCTTCCAGTTTTCAACGAATCCCTTCTTGAAAAGATCAAAACAATACGAGTCCGTCTCTCAATACCTTCCGACTCTGTGGCTCTCAGTTCCGAGCACAAAGGTTCCTACTGGAGACAAACAGCTCAAAAATATAAGGTTTCATTTAAAAAAAGGCTCAGTAATTTCATAAAACGGCTGGCTACTGAAGTTTGTAGCAAAGGTTATTCAAACAGGAGTAAATATTCCCCCCTGAATAGTAGTGCAGTAGAAATACCCAAAAAGTAGAAGAACCTCAAATTTGTTCTTGAGTACAGCACTTCAGTATAATAGCCCCCCAACTTTGTTGTCAGCACATTAAAGGCACTGTGTTTGACTACTTTATAGATACAGAATTATTGATAACAACGATTTCTTAGATGTAGTGGCGAAGGAACAATTAAACAATACTTTTTTTGCAGTGTGAAAAATTAAGATGTTATTTGGAGAACTATTCATGCTTTTACTAAATAAATGTCAGACAACAAAGTAAATTTTAGTCTGTGTATGTGGGATTTAGGATTAAGATAAACTACAGTGTGTGTTCATGGTAATGTCCTGTCACCCAGTGCAACAGTGTGGCTGTTTCAATAAGAAGAAGATATATCAGGCTGTGATACACACACAATACAGTCTGAACATGAGATTTGTTGAAAACAATAATTAAAAGCGGAATATGTATTTTGGGCTTCCTGTGTTCATTAGAGTCTGAATGCAGGAGGAAGTGGAAGATGCTGAGAGACCAACACCGGAGGGAGAGGCAGCGGGAGAAAGAGAGACGTGAGAGTGGCATCGGCCTCTTCAACTACAGGCCGTGGAGATATTCAGCCATTTTGTCATTTCTAAACCCGTTTATTGACGCCAGAGCTGCAGGCACCAACGGCTGGGCTCTGGACCCGCAGCCCTCCCAGTTCCAGGTGTCAGAAATGGTGGGCTGCAGTACGACCAGCGAAACGCGGAGCGATGACGACGAGAATTACGGTTTGTAGACGAGGATGTTTAGAATTCCTTAAATATTGGAACTAGTGCCAAACTCTGCAGCTCTACAGAGCGTTTTAGCATCTTTTAGCTCCTAGTTTTGGTTTTACGGCACATTTCCTGCAACTTATGATTATTTCCATTATCGATTATTCTGCCTATTATTTTCTCAATTCATCGCTTTCATTGTTTAGTCTATAAAACACCAGAAAATAGTGAAAAATGCAGCGTAGAGGCAGTAAATTCCGTTATTCCGTAACATTATTTAATTTATCTATCTGTGTGATTCTGCTGGATCTCAGCTGTGGGGTGAAAATGAAATGTGATTGTTTTATGTTCCTCTGTAGGCATCGCTGTAGCAGACGCTACAACAACAACGTTATCATCATCATCCTCATCCTCAGAGTTTGGTCAGAGGAAGCGGCCGTCTTCTGCCAACAGAGACGTCGTCAGACTCAAAGAAGCAAAGGTTGAGGTGACCTCAGAAGCTGCTGCTTCAGACGACAGTGATCAAACACAACAAGTCCAACATGCTAACATGAAGGAACTGTTTGAGATGATGATGCAGTCGGTCACGTCTCTAGCTACGTCCTTGGCTTCTTCACACTCTTCCTCGCAACCCTTAGATCAGCTGATGCCTCCTGCGCAGTCTTCGCCCGCGGTCCTGCAGCCTGATCTGCAGCACGTCCAGCAGCTTCAGACGCACCGCGGCCTGCTGCCGTCCTGCTCCACATCCAGGCTCAACCACCTGAAAACCGAAGAGCAGGACGCTGCGGTGGCGGAGCTGTCGGACCAAACCGATGGTGAGCCGGAGGAGGAGTGTCGAGCTGCGTCTCCCAGGCCGACCAGAGCCAAGAGGAAGAGCAGCGACAGTCTGCTGGAGGAGTACCTGAGGAGGACGGAGGCCCGGGAGGCTCAGAGAGACCGGGACACGGATCAGAGAGATGACGTGACTCTGTTTCTACTCAGTTTGGCTCCGGCCATGAGAAGACTTCCTGCAGAAAAGCAGTCATGGGTCAGAACCAAGATCCAGCAGTTTGTACATGAGGCAGAGTTTGGTGCTACCAACTTCCAGTGATCCCGAAATACGTGACATTTTTATAAATACTGTACGGATCACATACTGATGGACCTCCATTAATAATTTAATCCACCTACAGAGGAGTTCATTTGTTTTACATTTTTATGATACTGTTGCTGAACTTCTCCTTTCTCTCATTTGGTGTTTTTAATAAAAACCTCTTGTAACAGTGTTTTTTGTTTTTATTTATGAATCATGAAGAAGTCTTTAATGTTTCTGTATTTGTGTAGAAAAGGAACATTCAACACATTGATATATGTATTGATATACATATATAATACACTGGATCAGATGTTTGTTGGAGAAACTCAGGATATTTAACTGCTGCCTATAAGTTACTCATTGAGTCAGTCCTCACTTTCAACATTTCTCTCTGTTGAGAACAAATCTGAAGTGCCATGAAAGTAACATAACAGGCACCACCCAGTCGCAAATATCAGATCTGTCTTCTCTTCAAACCCACTGATTCCATCTCCTCCCACCATGAAGCCGATATAAAGTCCCTCTGGCCACGACAACGTTCAAATAATCAATAACTGCCATTAAAACAAGCATACCTT
>NC_092198.1:1305000-1307500 GCF_043641665.1 Enoplosus armatus | reverse complement strand
TCAGTTTGTGAAGCGCACTCAGACAAGTTGGCTAATGAGTTTGCGTTAATTGGTTTGCGAGAGCGAGCGGAAATCTCTGATGAGATTTCAGAACCAGGAAGATGTTAAGCTCCTGCAGCTCAGGAGGTTATGGATGGTTCAAACGTGTGCACAGGTGAGATGAACCCTGAGGAGTCTAACCAACACGTAGATCTGAGTTCCCTCAGCGGTGGCAGCTGTGATCTTGTGGCGGAGCAGAGGAAGGAAATTATTTCACTAACCTGCTCTCAAAACGATGAATGATTTCCTGAAGGAAAACGCTGTTTCCCCAGTGGTCCGTTTGAAATAAGGGCACGAGAATAAAGAGTTGGATGAAAAGCTTCAGGCAGAACATTTACAACAAACTGCTTTTTACTTTGCCGCCCAAAAACACAGGAACACTATTATGACCTGGGATCTGCTGCTGTTTCAACAGAGCAGTCGTTCACATTTGGAGGGGTTTGGGGGGAAGGAAAGGGTCTTTCATTTCATAATGTGAACATATCAATAATCATATTCAATAAAATGTTTAGTACAATTATGTTCATGAGCAATTCATTAATTCATTAACAATCTCTTGTGTCAGAAAATACTGAAAATTATATAAAACAAAGAAAAGCAGCACGTCTTTGGAATTGACTTGAACAATTAATTTATTATTTTAATAATAGTCTCTGATTAATTTTCCATATCAGTGTCTCATGTTGTAACACTGAGACTTTCAGCAGTCCACCAATAACCATGTGAAACACCAGGACTTTGCTTTCTAGACTTGTTGTTGTTCAAATGTACTGAATTGTGTGAACACACGTGTTCAGACAGCTGGAACCCCATGAATTAAACTGATTTAATTCATGGGGTTCAGAGGTCAAGTGTTATTGTTGAGTTTGAGACCAGCGACACAGAGCTCGTTAGATCTGAGTCCAGATCAGATAAGTCCTCCAGTGGAGCCTGCAGCTCTGCAGCTAAATGATTTACTGAGCGCTGACCTCCGTAATGGAACCATTACCACGTTACGCAGTTACAGCTGTTTACCTCCATGTTCACATCTGATCTGAAACGTCAGCCTGAGACCGCTCACCAGACACCGCTGCACCAACACACCAACACACCGCTGCACCAACACACCGCTGCACCAACACACCAACACACCGCTGCACCAACACACCGCTGCACCAACACACCAACACACCCGCACACCAACACACCGCTGCACCAACACACCGCTGCACCAACACACCAACACACCAACACACCGCTGCACCAACACACCAACACACCAACACACCGCTGCACCAACACACCAACACACTGCTGCACCAACACACTGCTGCACCAACACACCGCTGCACCAACACACTGCTGCACCAACACACTGCTGCACCAACACACCAACACACCGCTGCACCAACACACCACTGCACCAACACACCAACACACCGCTGCACCAACACACTAACACACCGCTGCACCAACACACTGCTGCACCAACACACTGCTGCACCAACACACCAACACACCGCTGCACCAACACACTGCTGCACCAACACACCAACACACCAACACACCGCTGCACCAACACACCAGCACACCAACACACCAGCACACCAACACACCGCTGCACCAACACACCAGCACACCAACACACCAACACACCTGCACACCAACACACCAACACACCCGCCACCAACACACCAGCACACCAACACACCAACCCACCCGCACACCAACACACTTCTGCACCAACACACCAACACACCAACACACCGCTGCACCAACACACCAGCACACCAGCACACCCGCCACCAACACACCAGCACACCAACACACCAACACACCAGCACACCAACACACCAACCCACCCGCACACCAACACACCGCTGCACCAACACACCAACACACCGCTGCACCAACACACCAACACACCGCTGCACCAACACACCAACCGCTGCACCAACACACCAACACACTGCTGCACCAACACACCACCACACCAACACACTGCTGCACCAACACACCAACACACCAACACACCCGCACACCAACACACCCGCACACCAACACACCAACACACTGCTGCACCAACACACCAGCACACCCGCACACCCGCACACCAACACACCCGCACACCAACACACCAACACACTGCTGCACCAACACACCAACACACCCGCACACCAACACACCAACACACTGCTGCACCAACACACCAACACACCAACACACACAGTCAGCTGTGGACCTCACTGAGGCTCAGCTCGTGTTTCTGTCTGTTGGTCATGTTTCGGTCCTCATCAGGTATATTCAGTGCAGCTGGGGATGTCCCGATCAAGCTTTAACCCAGATCCTGTTCCGAGTCCTTTAATATTGAATATCTGCCGGAGTCTGATCCAGTACTCATATTTACTGAAATGACACAGCTGCCCAGTTATCAGTGAGATGATATGGAACTTGATATGATCTGCCGCCGGCCATGTTTGTC
>NC_092198.1:1300000-1302500 GCF_043641665.1 Enoplosus armatus | reverse complement strand
TGTGGTAGTATTTAGATTTATACCACCTTAGTCAGCTGTGCATGAGGCACTCAGCCAGCAAGCCAAGCAGGAAATACACAAAAAGGCCTGAGAGGAAGAAGCTGAAGGTCTTCTGCAGCGTTGATGCTCCAGAGACAGATGTTGTGAGTGAGGAGAGCTCGATCTGTCGCTTTCAAGCCGTTTGTGTTGTTTCAAGTCTGTCCAGGTTGCAGTGTCAGGCGTACTAATGCTTATTTCAGTCTTTTCTTCTGAATGGGGATGTAATCTTGTTGTGTGTGGAAGAGATTGATGCTGCTGTGCAGGTTCCAGTCTCTCCTGCAGCTTCTGGTGGAGACGTCGCTGCTCACTCAGAACTTCCTCAGAGAAAGTTTAGAAATAAATCGCAGAAGCTCGCTGTGCTGTTGTGATACAGTTCTTCGCCTGTCGTTGCTGAACCTTGTTGATGGACAGTTTTTAAAAGAGTTTTGCCTGAAACTGCTCAGAAGCACAAGTTGGTGTGATATTGACATACGCCGTTTTGTAGCATTATAAACATAATAAAGTCAAAATAAAGCAGACCATTTTATTTACATCCTGCTGTAAAACAAATAAGATGCATTTATGCAGACATGGATTGTCTGTTATCCTGTTAGTTTACATTTACGTTACATGAAAAGCTTCAAACATCAAATCACTGTTGTTGAAAATAAAAGATGACACAACCTGGACTTAGTATGAAGAGATGTGTTGTTCTGGTGAGAGAGCCATCATGGATGGATGGATGGATGGATGGATGGATGGATGGATGGATGATAATGAGTTGTCAAACAGCGCTAGCTAGCATTAGCGTACGGTGGAGAATTGCTGCCTTATCTCCCTGTGGAGGCCTCCCCTCTGGTGGCATTTTGCAGTTAGCATGAGAGTTTACTGGTGATACGGGGAAAGCTGGGGGCAGATGGCGTCTCATTACGATAAGCTTATCGGGGTTTCCCATGCTCCTCGCTGCCTCTCCTCCTCACATCTCCTCGTGTTTCTCCTCCTCTTCCTCTTCTCTGTGAGTGTTGGTGCTTCAAACTGCCCTCCAGACCTCCTCCAGTGTCACAGCTTCACTAAACAACAACTAAACTCCTTCCTTTTGTTTGTGAAGCAGAATGTTTGTGAAAGCACACAGAACGTGATAGGAGATTATAATTATTGAGAGGGTGCCCGCCTGATGACCCTGTAGACTCACCTGCACACACTTTCATATTGAAACCATCTTCTTTTCTTTTGCTTAACGTCACACGTCAGCAGGTCGGCTCATCGCTACGACCAGCAGAAAGTCGCTTTCTCGTGCTGATGAAGGCGGGGGTGCTGTGTTCACGCACCCTCTGAAAATTTGAGTCATTAAATCAACTGATTTTGCAGATAATAATAATTAATATTAGTTCGACGCAGCTGAAACCTGAAGCGTCACGGCGTGCCTTCTGTCACGTCGCCTCATGTTCACAGAATCTGCTGCAGTGAAAAGTAATCTCAGGATAAAAGAAGCACGACGTCTTTAGTCTGCATGTAATTCCTCTTGTTCGTGTTTCACTCTGCCAACTCGCCTCGGTGGAAGACACCATCCAGCTGTGTGTGTGTGTGTGTGTGTGTGTGTTGTTCCAGTGGTGTTACAGATAAGCTGTGGAGGGGGCTCATCTCAGCTCCACCGGCCAATCACAACAATCATGTAGGTCTGAGCGAATGCAGCTCTCTGGCTTGTTATTTGAACCCTTTTTGCCACGGTCACCCACACGCCCGCTGGATCACAAACAGCCTCCACTCTGAGCATTTAGTGAAACGAGAAAATGTTTTTAAATGCAAATACCTCTGCATGAAGGGTGAGAGAAATCCCTCCCCCCTCCAGGGAGGGATTAGCTGGCAGAGATGCCGAGATCAGCGGCAGGAACTAGTTTGACATCGAAACAGAAATGAAATGGCGCTTTTGGACCACAGGGACTTTTCCAGGAACCGCATCAAACCTGCACTTCTTCCAAAGGTTGTTTCGGGCACAAAGTCTTAGTTCATGTTTCGAGACGCATTTTAGCCCGTCGTCAAGGTGACGTCCAAAATAAAAGGACACGTGTCCATTTTGGTTCTTTTTAGATTAAAAGACACTAATGAGCTCATTAATGTTTTCTGTTAGGGTGGTCCACTGGCATCAGCTGTGTGTGTGTGTGTGTGTGTGTGTGTGTGTGTGTGTGTGTGTGTGTGTGTGTGTGTGTGTGTGTGTGTGTGTGTGTGTGCTGAACTTGCTGATGTAGCAGAGATACTCAGGTGTAATAGAGCGAGACCTTTTTACAGAAGTCAGTCTCTAATGTGCTGCAGAATGCACACACACACACACACACACACACACACCTTATACGTCTATACTTGTGAGGACCCTCATTGACCTAATGCATTCCCTAGCCCCTTACTCTAACCTTAATCTGTCTATTCTTTGAAGGTCTGTCAGAAAGTGAGGACTGGCCAAAATGTCCTCACTCCCTCTAAAACT
>NC_092198.1:1292500-1295000 GCF_043641665.1 Enoplosus armatus | reverse complement strand
GTGGACAGTCCTGTTCAGGATTCAGTTCATGAATAAGTGATACTAATGCAGCTGCTCTGCTGTGAATCTTTCCTTCATGAATTTATAATCAGCTTGCGTTGGTTCATATATTTAGATGTAGATCTGATTGTGGAGGCTGTTGAAGGGGAGACTGAGCCCTTCACAATAAGACTGTAATATGTGTGCACAGTGTTTCAGATTAAACTACACAACAGTATATAAAATACTTCAGCTCCACGTCGACCGACTACAACAGTGAAATGCTACTTCAGTAAGGGTCTGAACACTTCCTCCTCCTGCATTCATGAATATGAAATATGAATGCGTTCTGGCCCAAATAATGATAATAATACACCAACACGTGACCCTCATGTTGTATTGAGATGAAGATGATTCTGATCTTTTTCATTCCTCTCCTGCAGTTTTCTCCGTTCAGTAAGACCTCGCTGGCGTCCTGCTCGTACGACTTCACTGTCAGGTGAGAGCGACTCTCGTCACTTTCTTCTTCTCTGCTCGTGTAGCGTCACCCTCGCCGTCTTACTGTCCTGATCCTGAAGCACTTTGTCTGAGGAAAGTTCTTTAAATTAAGTTTTCACACTGACTGTGTGTGTGTGTGTGTGTGTGACTCATTTAACATTAATGATCCGAGGAAATGAGGGAGGTGTTACAGGTTTCAGTTTAATGTGTTTGGACAAAGTAAATATTAGTGACCAGTGGAGAGGAAACCTCTGATTCACACTTTATCTCTCAAAGCAAACAGACGACACACACGGACAAATATTCCTGATGTTAATCTACAGCACTTAACGTTTACAAAGTCATTAACAATCTAATAATCATTTAGCAGAATTAACAGCACTGTGCTCTGTTCATTTTCAATTCATCGTTTCTAAAATGAACTGATTCATTGTTTAAAATGTCAGAGAGCAGAGAGAAATGCTCACGGTGACGTCTTCATGTCTCCTTTTGTCAGAGCTACTGTCTGAAACACAAAGATATCCATTTTACGATCAAGGCAGCAAAGTATTTGTCATATCTGCTGTATGACCTAAACGCTGAGTTGTTGTTGTTGATTATTTCACAAAGCCAGCTTCATAAAGACACCTGTGCTTAAGGTAAAGTACAGATATATAGATATGACAGAGACACTTTTCTGGAGGTTAAAAGACTGAAGTAGCGCATCATGAGGTTTCGTATTTCTGCTTACGCTCCTCTTCCTTCAATTACCGACCAGTGGATGGATGGTGTCCCCCTAATGAGGAAGGACACCGTGGTGATGTGTGATAAAGTTAACTGGTGTGTGAGATGGAAAGAAAGAAAGATGGAGATGAGATGAGCTCTTCCTTTTATTGAGCTGCGGAGTTAATAAAGCTTGTAATATCAAGCAAGACTGCTTCTGTGTTTCTAATGAGGATGTGCTGCTTCATCTTTCTCTCTCTGCGCTTCGGTTTCTGCAGCCGCCGATTTCCCATAAAGTCTGTTCTGTTCTATCAAACTGCTGACGAGTCTGTTGTCAGCTGTCTGTAAGTCTGTCTGGTGGATAAATCCATGCACAGATGGGATTAGATGGACTGATCGACGGAGGGCAGGGTGGTCTACAGTCGAGGAGTCGGTTAATATTCTCTGGTTCCAGATTCTCATACGTGATGATCTGCTGTAAACTGAATATCTTCAGGTTTTGTTTGGTCGGGCATCATAAGTAATTTAAAGACGTCACCTTGGGCTGCGAGAAAATGTAATTCTAATGAAGTTACGGACTACCTCGACAGATAAATCAATAATGAAAAAGATCTGTGTCGTAGACCCTCCATGGAGCGATGACAGGGATGGAGTACCAATATTATCTCTTGGTATGATAAACTTTATGACTCACCAGTCCAGGAGGGGGGTACAGGCAGCACAGGCACCTGCCCCCCCTTTTAAAGGTTCTTCCACGTGATCAAATTGATTGTTTTAACTAATGCATGGAAGAAGAAACAGGCAACAGTGTTGAAACATAGCACATGTAGTGGAAGCTGGGTGGAACTGCAGAAGATCAGATGTTCAGACGCAGCATCCAAGTCAAACATCTGTGTCCCAGCTGTGACCGTCTGTATCAATGTCTTCAAATGACTCAGTTAACAAAAGATGGAGGGGTGATGGGGGGGGGGGGGGTTACAATGCCAAAGGGAGTGAAGAGGCTGAAAGATGAAGAGATGGCTCTGTGCCAAACCCTGTGTTTTATTGATCCGTGTTTTCATTGGCTCAAATACTCTGTGCTGAGTGCTGATTTCATTAGAGGCTGCCCTGACACACACACACACACACACACACACACACACACACACACACACACACACACACACACACACACACATTGTCTGTTTAAGGGTAGTAAACAGCCTCTGTAGTAATAATCCCTAGAGACAAATCAAAAAGTACGGAACAACATTTGTCTCTGTTTTCCCAGAAGACGGCCGCAGGCTGCAGACTGCAGACGTCTACAGACGACTACAGACGT